>NC_062214.1:145745146-146048176 GCF_902686445.1 Sciurus carolinensis
CCACATTCATGACCTTATCACCTCCTGAAGACCCCAACTCTTAACAACCATCACTTTGGGGCTTTGGATTCTGACACAAGCACTTTGGAGAGTCCACAACAGAGTCAAAGGATCCAGAGACTATACAATCAGGAGGAAAAGTAATTAGGAGATTGTCAGCAGCTTAATGTTAAAATCGCTTGCTGAAAATCAGAACTGTAAGAGAGGAATGGGTAATCCTGCTATACAGGGATCCTTCAGAGCACAGGAAATGTTAAGGCAGAGGCCAGTTTTCAACATATTGTAGAAAAATTCTGAGATGGAAACTCAGTAACAATACAGTTTCCAAATAGACCTAATCCAGAATTTCCAACTCTGGATTCTAGGTTTCTGCACAGCTGTGCCCAGAAAGGTCTTGCAGCTTTCTTCCTGGAACAGTCTCTGCCAGAACAGCTGTACCCTAATCAACATGTACATTTCCACTGTGGAAGTCAGGTGGCCTTCCCTCTTGTGACATGATTGTTCCTGAAGACCATAACTGTCATCATCCTTATAAACTCCAACACTTTCCAGTCACATCTAGTTTGTGAAGCATCTTCTACTTGGTCTTTACTGTCCAATAATCCGGCACAATTTTGAAAACTCCTCTTTCCTACTATTCACTCCACTGTCTATTTTCTTTAACCAGAACCCACATTTCCATTCTTCAGAAACTCACCTCCACTTATCACACTTATTCATGGCTTCCCACAGCAAATACTGACCAGAGATACAAAATCCTGGTAATGTATGCAAGAAAAGATTTTTTATATTTTTTCCCTCAAAAAAAAAAATGGTAGGAGAGAAAGATCTTTTTCGAAGCCCATCTTCTCATCTCTAATGATATTAAACCATCATTTTTGAGTGGTCCCTCTATACCCAGAGCCCTTCTATACACAACAAGGTATAACTTCACTTTAATCCTTACCACTGAGGATGAAGCATACCATTTGATATAGGAAACAGTGAGGTAAATAAACATGCCTGAGACTTCCTATATCATAAGCAAAAGCATTGGAGTTTGAACACAGGCAACATGGATTCAGAGACAGTCCACTTACTTTTACTCTACTCTTCCCTTCCAGTATATGACCTTTCTTACTGTTAAGTCCTCCTAAGTGAGTATATAAACAAGGTAACTGTTAATTATTAACTGTGTTTATAGTAAATGAGTCAGAGATGATGAAGAAGGGGAAGGCTAATCACTGAATCAGCAATGATAACTGAAGGATATGGACAACAAGAATCCCCAGGGAGAAATGGAAAATAACAATCCCCAGGGAGAAGGGGAAAACAGTAGCCCATGGAGAGAAAAGAAGAACAATGGGTCCCAGAGAGAGGAGGAAAACGAGGGACTCTGGACTTCCACAATTTCCCATACCTCCAACTATTCCCTCTGACTGCCCAACCAACATGTTCTGCTATGATTCAGTCTTACTAAACCTATACAAATCAGACCCCTTCTGTAACCAGTTGCTATTTTCTCTCTTGAAAATATGTCCCTCTGGTGATTAATAAAACATCACAGATCCATTGAGGTCTATCTCTATTTCTTTTTCTTTCTCTTTCATTTTACTTTCGATAACTACCCGACAGGTTAGGGACTAGGCCAGTCTAGGCATGGATTTGGAGGGAAGATTAAAAGCGCCTCACGTAGATCTACTCTTGTGCTACGTACATTAACTGTAAACCAAGAAAGCCCAATAACAAGTAATAGCTAAGCAGATTGCATGTGGTCCCTTTCTGAGGGGGAGATATAGCAAAGAAAGAGAGCAAAAATCCACCATGTGAGAACTACCACATTTCAAGATTGTACCAAGTGTTTCCGGAGCAGTATATTTTGCATACACTATTATCATGACCTACTCCTATATTGTAACACTGATGGATGGATAGTAATAATGGAGTAAAATGCTATTCTTCCCAAATTTTATAACTAGTAAAAATCTGTTTATCACCAAGTTGGAAGAAAATGAAGGAAAGAGTTCATGTTTTCTTTTTCTTGTATCTCAAAGAAATACTAGAACAGCATTTTGGCAATAATAAGCATTTAATAAGTACATGTTAAAATTATATCTGCTCTTAAAATTTTATATTCCTTTCATGGGGGAAACATTTCCCCCAAAAGCTTCTGAAAGAAATTAGATTAAAGAGGAAATGGAAAAGTTTATTTTAATCAGTTCACTAAGATGACATACAGCAAAAAAGTGAAAAATATTAATAATTCTAAAAAGATCAAGGTGAAGAAAGTTTTAATATTTAGAAAGTGTTGCCATGGAGTAGAAAATGAATCAGAGAATACAAAATTTATTTCAGATGGATACGAATTAGATGTATCCATGCATGTAAAAATGCAAAGTTGCACTGGAAACAAGATGACTTTAAAACTCTAATCCATGGTACAAAATCAAGCTGGAGCCTGGCTGTTGGTAGAGGGTTTTTCTTGGCATCTGTGCTGTTGTATTGTCACAGCCCTAGAACCACCTGTCATATAATGCACCTGTCTGCTCTTAGGTGACTTACTACAATCAAGAATTTGAATATATTTTCTAGCTACCTCAATTTAGTCTCCTCTTCTCTAAACAGACTTGAGAGAGCGAGATAGAAAGGCTGAAAGAAAGAGGAAAAGGAGACATGCCTCACTTCATCCCCTGCTCATTCCCAACGATGACTACTTTTTCACTTTCAAAGGCAGTCAGTAAAACTAGCATTTTACAGTGTTAGCATTCTGTTCTCTGTAAAGAAACAGTGCATTAGTCAGATAAGTTGGCAATACTTGGCTAGCTTTTGTTCCATCATCACATGACAATCACAACCTGTATCTCTAGAAGCTTACTTTGCAAAATGAGCTTCTTATCATTCCACAGCAAGCACAGACTACGAGTTGAGGGAACCAAGCCTTTTCTAGAAAACAGTGAACTTTCCTTTGAAAATTATATAGGATATGAGAAACAATTACAAGTAAAATTATAAGAAAATGTGAATTATGCACATCCATATATGCAAAATATAGGCTCATTCCCTTTCTTCTTAAAACCATCATTAGCATTTGCAAAATATGTACCTTTGTCAAGCTAAAATAGCAATCATACACACCCACTGTAATGTTTAATGATATTTTAAATATCAAAACATATTGTGATACCAATGTTTACATTTTTAAAAAAATGAGCGACTTGAAACTTTAGTGTTCATCCTGAAAAAGTGATCCTTCCAGATTAAGAGTGGTCAAGACAAGGCTGATCAGCGTGCAGCTCACGAGAGACAGTAGAGGTCCAAATTGCAGGTCTTATCATTTAAGGAAGGACTTGGGACATGGTAAAGTCCAAATAGTAAATATTTTAGCGTTTATAAGCCATATGGTCTCTGTTTCACCTTACTATTCATCTCCGCCCTTAGAGCATGAAAGCAGCCATAGATAACACATAAACAAAGGAGTGTGTATACATTTACAAAAGAGATGGCAGACCACCTGTTGAGAGTGGTAAGAGAGGACCATGGGAAAGCAGTGACTGAGATTGGGGGTCTCTGATGCCCTCGTGGCTGTGGCATGCCCGGTGCCTAGGGATGTTTCTGTGCAAGGGCACAGGATGCTTAGCTGCTATGGCAATGCCCTGCATGAGGAGGCTCTGTACAAGAGTCCTATCAGCTCTGACCTTGATCTCAGGCACACAGCTCCTGGGAAGGAAGGAACTCTTATACTAGACAACCACAATGTTTCACCAGCTTGGCTTCTGTTCCTACCCACTTCACAGTAATTTTAAACAATGGACTTTCTTGAGAGCTACACAAAGTTCCTAACGTTGCACTTTGCAGCTATGAATTGCTACTGCAGAAAAGCTACACAGGATGTCCTAGTTTCTGTAACTTTCCTGAATAAAAAGACTAATGCTTGCATAGTCTTTAACCTGATAATGAGACATACATAAATAAAGATTGCTGGTGTAACTCTTTAGATCTGCTTCTCCATCAGAAAGCAGAGCTCCACCTGATCCCAGCTAAATTTCAAAATCTGTGTCTGTGAATCTTTATTTTCCAATCCCACTTCACCCCTCACCAGACCCAAGAGTTTGGTCGCACTGGTTGAGACAACCAACTTTGATCCATGAATCACAGTTTACCAATCTGTCCTAAGGCATGATGACAGCTGAAAGAAATTGGTTGTGGATGTCACCTTACATGGCATAAGAGAGGATAATCTCTAAATCAAATGAAAATAATAAAGGGAAAGGGTTTCTGAATTAAAACCAATATAAGGGTGATTCTTGGAACATTTATTAGGTTTTTCTTGTAACTGTCCAGATAGGCAATACTTAAATGATTTATTAAAGGTCAAAGTAAGTTATTTATATAAAGAACTTTACCAAAATAAAAAGTAAGTGGACTGAATATTCACATATAATGATATCCACTTAAAATTTTTTGAAGAGAGGGAGAACCTGGGAGGAACCTCTCAATATTTACCACAATTTTATCATTAAACTTTGCTTTAAAAAATCATTTTATTAATTATAAAACATATCCAATTCTGTTATACCAGATAAAATATATTTAACCCAATCCCATCTGACTTCTGAGTAACACAAAGAAACCAAGTGTGTATGGGTATACACACATACACATATGTACACACACACACTTACATACATACACACACCTTCCTTGTAATAAAGCACCCAATTACAGTGATTCTGCTGCTGCTGCTCCTAACATTGATGACAACTAGCTATCAGTAACAGTATTACTTACTGGGTGTTGGAAATTATTTTTGATCGTTTTACAGAATTACTTCTAATCCCCAGTGATAACTATGAAATATTCATTATAATCCCTCTTCCAGAGATATGGAAATACAAGTTTTAGGTTACTTTACATAATACATAGTTATTGAGTAACTACAACTGAGATTATTCTGAAATCCATACATACAAACGTTCCACAAACAATAAGGCAAAATTTTTTAATTCTCCAATGTATAAGATAAGAATTAATTAAGTTATACAAAGTTAATTACATTTATGGACTTCTGACCTAACTTATCTGCTAGGTAAGTTACTCCATAATAAAACAATACATTAGCATAATGGGGAGTTGTAACTACAACCAGCCAGGTTTTCCTCATCTACTGAATAAGGCAAAATAGGAAGGAAATCCACTCTTAAAAAGGGCCTAACAAAGAATATTAGTCTATTAGAAAGTTTCACATCATGAATGCAGTAATAAAAGCAGAAAGAGCAGTGGAATGCATTGAATTATTCAGCAAGCTATCTTTCACGTGTCCTTTCATTTTACTGTAATCATCGTAGCCTCCCGACAAATGTATAAGCAATGATTTTGTAGACATCTACAAAACTGGGCACAATGTATATAACAAATAATTTTAGACAGTAAAATAGGCAACAGAGAAATGATTTTTGAGAGAGAGTAAATAAATGAGGTAAGCCTTCAAACCTCCTTGGATGTCTTCTTAGAGGCCCTTTCTGAATGACAGCATAGAGAGAAAAAAAGCAGAGTTCAATAGTCTTGCCAAGTTGAAGATACAAAGAATGAAATTTGGGGAAGTTGATACAGAAATCCCAAAGTCTAAACTGCATCATCTTACTTTTTTAACTCAGTATCAATCTGTCCATGTATAGGGTGAAACTTCATGGTTCCAACCAAAGAACTATTAATGGTGAAAGAACAAACTATAAGCTTGATAATTCTCAGTGCTCACCCAACACTGGAAAATAATTTAATTCCCATCAGTCAGAAAAGCCCCAGTAAATATCTGTTAAAGATTCCACAAAGATAATGGCTTACTTTTAAGGCAAACTTAGTTCTAAAATAAAGAGTACTCTAGAATAGGGGTCAGTGTACACTACAGGTTACATGGAGTCATGGCCTATTTTTGTGAGGTTTATAACTAAGAATGAAGTGTCACTATTACATTTTATTGATTTGGGAAAAAAAAAGAATATGTGACAATACTATGCATAGCCCATAAAGCTTATTAGAATTATTTTTAATAGAAAAAGTTTGCCAATCTCTTCTCTAGACACCCTAAAACAATTTTGAAAATGAACTTCAACATGTTCAAACTTATCCAAAAGTAAGTTAATTTTCAAAACAGTTCTCAAGTTTCCTTAAAGGAGGAAAACAAAACCAAGACACCTGGTAGTATAAAATCACAGTGAACAGAATGTAATCAAAGGAGCAGAAAAAATATTTGAAGAAATAATTGCAAATAGTATTCCAAATTTGATGAAAACTAAAAGATCCTAAATATCAACAAACCCTATACTGGATGAAGAGATTACTTCAGAAGCCAGAGGGAAAAGATACTTAAAATATGAAAGTTAAGTACAAGAATAATATTGACCTCACAATAAAAACAATGAAAGCTGGAAGAAAATGAAATGATATCTTTCACATAATCAAAGAAACAATTTCTAAATTAGGAAAAAAGGGACTATAAATGAGAAAAAGTACTCTACAAAAAATAAAGTCAAATGAAATCATTTCATAAAACAAGGACTTTGAGAATTCATAGCAAATAAATCTGTATTATTTTGAATGCAAAAAGAAGTCATTCAAGGTGATAAAAAATTATGCCATATGGAAATGCAGATTTACACAGGCTTTAATGCTGAAAGTAATAAATACAATGGTAAATATAAAGAATTTTCTCATTTTATAATTTAAATGTAAACTTTTAAAAAAAATCAATGAACTTTGCTTAGGAATTGTGTAAAATATTTAACAATAATAGCATGAAAGACAGCAAGTGGGACATTAAAATATACTATTTTTACATTTTGAAGTGCTAAAATATTATGTGAAAAAGAGGCATTATATTTAAGTTAAAGATGTGTTTTGTAAACCCTACAGTAATTGCTAAAAATTATAAAAAACAAGTATAGTCAATAGGCCAGTGGATGCTATAAAATGAAATGCTAGAATATATTCAATCCAAGAGAAAGCATGATAAGAGGGGCTAAGAAGCTAAATATTGGACAAATCCAAAACAATACCAAAATGTCAGACTTTATGCTGACCATTTTGATCATCTTATTGAATACAAGTGGTCTAAAATTCCAATTAAAAAGCCAGACTAAGGCTGGAGTTGTGGCTCAGTGGTAGAGCACTTGCCTAGCATATGTGAGGCACTGGGTTCGATTCTCAGCACCACATATAAATAAATGAATAAAATAAAGATCTAGCAACATCTAAAAATATACATATTAAAAAAAAAGTCAGACTATCAGACTAAAAAATTAAATTAACCAACTATATGTAATCTTAAAAAACAATTAAAAATGGGCAAAAGATTTGAACATTTGCTTTACAAAAGAAGATACAGAACTGGACAACAGGCACATGAAAGATATTCAAAATCATCAGTCATGAGAAAAACACAAATTAAAACCACAATGAGACATTACTGTACACTCATTTTACAACCTAATAATACCAACTGGATCCTCATTGATGGAAATGGGATTCTAATACACTACTGATTAGAATGCGAAATAGTACAACCACTGGGTAAAATGATTTCTTGTGGCATTAAACATATAATAGTCACATGACCTAGCAATTTCATCCTATTTACCCAAGAGAAATGAAAAATATGTCCACAAAAATACTTGGACCGTAATGTGTATAGCAGCTTTATTCACAAAATCCTAAAACTAGGAACAGCTCAAATGACCATCAGCAGGTGAAACGACAAGTTACAGTATATTCATATTCATATAATGGAAAGTCATTCCGTAAATGAAACTACTAACTACTGATGCATGCAAAAATATGAAAGAATCTCAAAATACGGTAAATGAGATACCATATTTGTCAGACACAAGAGATTACATACTGTATAACTCCATTTGTATGAAATTCTAAAAAATACAGGCCAATTTATGGCAAGGGAAAGTAGATTATGGTTGCCTAGGACTGGGGAGGGGTGAATCAAAGCAAAGGAATATATGAGAACTTTGGGGAATATTAGAAATGTTCCATATCTTAATTGGGGTGGTGGTTTTAAGAGAACATACTTTTGTGAAAATTTATCTAACTGAACACTTAAAAATATTCATTTGCTGTGTTTGTTTTGTACTATTAAAGTTGATTTTAAGAAAATAAAAGAGATAATCCCACTATTATAGGAATCCATGATTATTAAAGATTCTCAATCTCAGAAAAGTTTTAATTTTCTAAAATGTTCTCTCATGTGGTATTATGTAAAGCAGGCCTAATAAAAATCCCCAATTTTTCTTACATTTATCCTATGCTAATTGTTAGTCGACAGCAATTATCATAGTTGCATTTTGTGCTTTTCAAAGAAACTAAACTGCAAGACAATTAGTCTTGATCTCATAAAAAGAATACTGAAAAGCTAATATGAATCTGACCTACTACTCACCTCAGAGCTCCAATCTAGAGATCTGAAACATAACAGGATCCAAGAAAGTAATATAATGAATTGAAGGAACCTAAAATTAGATAATAGTGATTGGAGACCCATATCAAGGGAATTTTTTAAATAATTTAAATATCATTAACATTGGGTTGTCCAAAACAATCAAGTATTTTCCAAATGCCAATAAGAAATTTAACATATAAATTCCATTATAAAACCTGACTTTGAGGGAAGCTTAGTCCAAAGAAAATGCATATATCTAAAGTAACCAAAAACATCCTTTTTAGGTTGCATCCTTTTAGTTATGGGTATTAGTTATGAATGAATTCTTCATGGAAATTTTTGAAGAATTAACTATTGTGGTAGGAGAAGAAAATGAAATCAGGTGAGAGTAAAGAAAATAAAACGTGACTCAGCATAAATTTGAGGACTTTATAAAAGCCAAGTGAAGAACAGAAGTGAGTCAAAATGTAGAAGAAAAATTAAAAACAGAAATTGCATGTAATTTGGACTAAATGATCTGAACTGTCCTTGTGTCCTATCCCATGTTTCATTTCACGTCAGGAAGTATCCATACAGAAAATAATAGTAGTAAGTCGTCTTCCCAAGTTTACAACGAGTCTGGACTCCAATTTCCCAGTGATCGCTGATTCCCTGCTGCTGACAACAGTCACATCACAAAATCCTGTTTCATACACAATAGGAGGGCGTGAGTTGTACCCGTTTGTTTTCTGAAACTGCAGTGCATTTGTCAGAGCAACTAGCTCAGAAAAATCAAGTAGAAGTTCAAGGTTGTAGAGAGAACAGGTAGGTGCTCTGGAAGGAGATTTTGATCCATTAATAACTGAGAACAGAACACCCCAGGTAAAACAGAAACCTTTGGTAAGTACCCCAGTTCTAAAAACTTGCTGCTTTTTTTTTTTTTTTTTTTTTTTTTTTTAATATGAGAAAACTACACTTGTGTTTGCTTCTATGTGACTTTTTTTTTTTTTTTTTGGTATATATCTCTTATTTGTTTTGCACTATATTTATTCTATACCATTATGGAGTCATGTTCTAAATACCTCCACTTTAGGCACTGTACTAGATCTGGGTAACACAGAAATGAGCATGAAACTGTGACTTCAGTGGCTTCTGCCTCTGAGAAGCTAGAAATAACCACAGGCAGAAGTAGAAGAGGGTCCATGAACTCATATGGTCAGGAGGTTTGGAAAACTGAAATTGGTCTTTCCAGTTTACAGGATTCAGGAGCTGCCAGGGGATCCTGCTATACCTTAAACTAGAGACAGAGAGTTCGGAACTCTTCTTGCACTGAAGTAGGCATTAGGGAATAATAAAGGTGCCTCATCAGACCCTAGCAAGACACACTGGTAGGACATTAACATTGAACACGAATCCTGCTGAGGTGTAAAAAGGACACCAAACTTTGGGTAGGTTTCAACCACTCACTTGTACAATCTGTGTTTCTGACACTTGTGCAGAATGGAGAGAAGCTAACTTCATATCAGCTAAGGAAAAGGGTGGAAGGTGTTGGGAATGTGTAAGCAGAAACACGAGGTTGGTCTTCTGCATCCACCAAGCTAAGAGAAACTACTGCTAATGAAAGGTTTATGTCCTATGATTGCTCAGCATACATTCTCTCAACAAATCCTCTGAGAAATGTTCTGAGAAAGGCACTATTAATTATTCCTATTGTCAAAGAAACCAAGCTCCTATCATGAGTGGATTTGAATTCACTGGAAATACTTTGTTGTTTGCTTGAAGACCCTCAGGGAAACCCAAAGTGGAGCCCATGCTATTTGCACAGAAAGGCACAAGGCTAATGAGTTCATTTACAACTCAAAGGAAGAAATTCCATTTCCTGCACCAAATCTATTCCATGATTAAATGAAAATTTAAGGCCTGTACATGCATATCCCAGAAGGTTAAATTCCCCCCAAATTAAATAGGAAATATTTAATATCATAAGAAGAACTGGAGTGGAAACATCCATATTTCTCTCAGTGTTATATCAAAGGACAATTTCTAAGAGAATGGTGCTGGCAAGGGTTAGGGTCAGACCAGCTCAGCCAGCACAGAGGTGCTTATGCTGGACAGGCTGATGGGTGAATTCAAGGTAGCCAGACTCATTCGATAAAGACTGACTGTTGTGAGGTCACTGAAAATGAGGTGGATTTATCCAGGAGGAGCTTGGTTCAAGGCACATTTGTTATTTTACACACTAAGCATTTTACCCCAGCCTTCTTCAGGGTACTCTGCCCTGAATTACTTTAGAAAATCACCCCTATCTGATTTTCTATCTATCTGGTTTCAGTGATGATGGAACCCCAAAACGGGCATGGAATTCATGCCCTGATTGTCCTTTGGTTCAAGGTTGGGCATGTAACCCAAGATATTCCAGTCAGAGAGCCAGGAATTGATCAGAATTCCCAGAAAGGGATATTTTCACTTCTACTGGATTTTTTTTTAAATTTATTTTTATTGTAAACAAATGGGATACATCTTGTTTCTCTGTACATGAAGGAGAGGCATACCATTTATGTAATCATACATTTACATAGAGTAATAGTTTTTGATTCATTCTGTTATTTTTTTTCCTTCCCCCCACCCCTCCCACCCCTTTTCAGCTCCTATTGGAGAGTGCTTGCCTAGCATGCACAGGGGCAGCTCAGGGGAGGGAGGGGCGAACTTCTACTGGATTTTAACCTAGAAAAATTTACACTTAAACTTCTTAGCCATGACTCCTCCCCTCCCAAGACTAAGATTGATTTCTTTTTTTCCCCAAACAGGTAACTACAATTCACTGAAGAAAGATGAAAAAATAATGCAATTCCCATCCCTAAAAGGTAGAGGGCTTGCAAACAAGGAAGCAACTAATTGAAATTCAGTGCAATAAGTACCATAATAAAGATACGTATACCAGAATTAAACTTTGTCCATTTTTGCTATGGAATTCAAGACAAAATTCAGTCAGAGAGGTTAACTTCATTGCATTGTAGCTAGTATTATTGTGAGGCTTCTAGCAAGTAACATTAACAAAACAAAAACTGATCAAAGTATTGAGGTGTGCATGATCTGTTTTTTTTTTTTTTTTTAATGAGTTTAAAAGCAATCAAGGTGTCACCATAATAGCATCACTTTCATTTTCTTGAACATTCGTAGGCTTTCTTGAGAGGGTAAACACTTCTTAGAATCAAAGTGATCATGGCAGGAACTACATACAAGGCAAGTCTGTTACTTATGCCACTGTCCACAATATTGATATGTCTATAGGAATATGTTATATTCACAAAACTACTGCACTTGTTTGATAATATATGCAATATGAAGCTTTTGACTGCTTCCAGACTTTATAATCTTGAAATTGCTAATTCAATGCAATTAAAGAGAATCAAAATACAGCTTTGTTCGGAGATAGGAAACAGTTCCAAATTCAGTAAAACCTAGAAGTGGTCCACAGCACTTACAAGTTTAGAATTTAGAAAAGAAATACAAGCTGTAGAATATCAACTTAAACATCAGCATATGAGCTTTTGTTGAAACCATTGGGGTTGTCTTAGGAGATATAAGGAGAGAACAAAATAACTATTTTAAGTGTGTTCTCTGGAAGCAGAGTCTGAGAAGGAAATTCTTTTTTAAAAGTTTTTCTTTGGAGCGTGTGCTCAGAGGAGAGTGAGCAAACTAAGACAGGGCAAAAAGAAAAAAAAACTAAGCAAGCGTTAGGTCTCAAGTGGGGCCTATCTTCAGCTTAATCCCATGAGGTCTCTGAATTAGCAATGTACCAGAGTTGGTCCCACCTTGAGACTAGAGGTCTGCCTCTTCCATCACAGAATTGTTAGCTTTCAGTTGCACTGGGAAGTGAGCAAGGTGTACTTTCAGGTGAGGTGGCTCTGTGTTCAGCTGTGTCTTTGGAGAAGGGGTGAGCTGTGAGGTATTAGCAACAAACACCGTCAGCTACTGTTGAACTGAGTCCACTGGCAGATAAAAAGGATCTGGGTTGGGGCACCCACTGTGTGCATCACACAAAACAAAAAATGAACTTTGGAGAATTCATATGGAGGAAGAAAACCTTGGAAGGACACACAGGTGGAGAAGTCTAGGAAGGATGACAATAATATAAGAGAACGGTATCAGTAGCCATAATAGGTGTGTCTGAACTTTACAACAGACACTAAAGACTGAAAACAGAGCAGAGTGGAGCAATTACAAACAACTCTGCAGTCAACTCATTACAGATATCTACTCTAAATAGAATTTTTTAACATTATGCAAATTCTGCATTTTTTTTCATTTATTATCTAAAATGTTTGGCATAAAATAAAACAAGGTCTACACCAGGCACTAAGATATAGGACACCATGTCAGAATGTCTCGTCCCAAAATCATACATCCCACCTGGAATTCAACAAATCACTTGGAGGGGAACTCAGCAGTGGCTTCTGGATCTACTGGTTTACTTGAATGCTGTCATTACAAGACTTTGGGAGACAAAAAACAGAACAAAATAAAAACCATCCCATAAGTATCTACAAATGATATGCTAAAATCCACTATGCTAAAATATAAGGGGAACTTGATTATGTATAATTAAACAAAAATATACTGCGTGACAATATCCTAGTGATTTATGATTATCCCATCTTGAAAAAAATGTCACACCATATTTTCGTTTCAAATGTATTGCTTTATTACATGAATTTATTAAATTAAGTAGATAAAATTTGTACTGACTACAAAATGAAAACTTTTGATTTCCAACTTTACTAAACATTGTTTCTTTTAGTAGGACTAAACCAGTTGTAGCAATAGAAATTAACCACTAATTATTTAAGCAAGTCCTAGGAATTACGCACATGTCACCCACCAAGTAGGGCTCAGTATATAATCAGAACACATCATTATGCTTTTGCCTGCAGAGGACTCTAAATGTAGCCTATAAGGCTAGTTTATTCCTTTGACTTTGACAAAACACTTTCAGACCCCACAAGTTGCTGGGCACTTACTGAGTGCACAGCCCGAAACTGACTTCAGTTTGATCCAGTGGACATTGACAACTGACTTTCTCCTACAAGGTGAGGTTCTTCAGAGCTATCCTGTATCAGAAGGGCTCCCTGTGGCTTTTATTCTCATCCCAGCCATTATTAATCTGGCAGTCACTTCCAGCTTCTCTTGAATACTTCTAGGTCAGCCTACTGGACAGCGCTGGGAAGACTCCTGCTCATTCCCTTGACCTTATGACCCCGGCAGTCTGGGAAAGTACCTCCTTGAACCTGTGTCTCCACAACCTCTAGGGGTGAGTCTGAGTTCATGTTCTCTTCAGTTCATTTGCCAGCAGGCATTCAAGTCAAGTTTTCCAAAGAACCTCCTTGAATTCTCCATTCCTTGATGGAAAATTAAAGAGATGGGTCCCACGGGAAAGGAGATACTTCTCCATTTTCTTAAATCCACTTTGAATTTGACACAAAGACTTCTGACTAACACCGTTATTTGAGATATTGGTGTCTCTGTTAAAACCTCCAGTTTAACATCATTTTACATTTAAAAGCTAATGAAAAATAAGTCCTCCGTCTTCTATAAAAGCTCTGGGAAGTTTCAATAGTGAGAATACCCCTACGTTAATAAACTACAGCAGGGAAAATAGGAGAAGCACAGGAGTAAATCATGGTTAAAGGGACAGTCACAAAATGATCCCTAGGAAACCCTGAATCCCTTTCAGCTTTATCTCATCTGTGTAGAACTCTAGGGTGTGTGAATAAACATGCCTCAGACTCTGAGTGAGAAATTGGGGAGCATAGGTCGCTGGACCCCCACATAGAAGGTCAGTCAATCTCTATAATTCTTTGCCTACTATAATCTATAGAGGTTTCCTTTCTTTCTTTCTTTTTTTTTTTTGAAAAAATTATTTGTCTAGGTACTAAATTTGACCATTGTAAGTGGATTAGAGAAGACTGGCTCAGAGGTCACATAAAACAACCTTTTCCACCTCATTAAACTTAATATTTAGGAGGATCACTTTCTCACTTGAACGACTTAGGTAATTATTTTAATTGTTTCCTCTACTAGTATGGAATATCCTGAGCTAACTAGCAAGAAAGACATCTGCAATGGAAATACATCCAATCTTAACAAGATTTGGATAATTAGTTTATAGGATTGAGTCAATATACTTCCCTCAAATTAACTATTTTTTTGCATTTGACCACAACTCATAAAATTTCTTAATAATTTGCATTTCTTTGTTTTAAAAACCTCAACAATATTCTCAAGGCCGCATATAAACCAAGAGGCTGAGCTAATGTTTTATGTTCTTTCTTTGATGGAAAACACTATCATGGGAACCCATAAGGATATGAAATTTTTCTTCCAAAGTAATGATCTTTTAATATTACACTAGAAAGCTGAAGTACTACAGACATACATGTCATATTCCAACAAATTCCTTATGGGCATGGAAAGTTTTTCACTTTCATCTGAAATAGTTATAAAATAAATAGAATCATTTTGTATAAAAGTAATTCAATCCTCTATGGTCATTCTTTATCCTTTCCACTTTAAAGAAATCAAAGGAAAACTCTAACCATTCAATCTATTGCAAGATTGTAGGGTTCATCAAAAATGCCCTTATTGTTAGTACTAGTAAAACTTGTGAAGGAAATGGTTGGCCATCTTGTCATCACCTGGCTAGACGATGAACTTTAATAAAACTGATTAATTGCAGCCATTTTAAAGACTTAGGTGGGAAACAAAAAAACAACCTAGCTACTTTCAGGCAAATTCAAATATCTTCCTTCACCCCTCTAAAAAATTAATGTTCAATTATACACAGAAATCTATAAGCAATCACACTCGTCTTCAGTATGAATCACATAGAAATCACCCTTGAAATAAATACAAAATTATAGTTTTATTAAAGTAGCAGTAACCACTTCCAGTTTTCTTCACTAGTGTCAAACTGTGACGTAAATGTATAAAACTTTTGGGAGAGATTTTTTAAGTCACCTTTTTCTTAATGGAAAAAGTAATAAAAGCAGAGCTCACATTTGAAGAAAAAAAATGTTGTAGGGAAAGGGTTAGGCAGGGTTCGAGACACCCATGCAGACTGGAGAAATAAAAGGAAAGGGAAAGATTTCTTAAAATTTGTATTGACTTTGTTACAAGACTTGCAGCTAAAAGAAGTAAAGAATTCAGCATTGTTATAGCAATACAAAGAAAAACAGTTATGCATTCACCTTAGCCTGTTGTTAACCTACTACCCAAGGTCCTCAGAAGTTCTGCTCCAGCACCACCCTGCTCCATTTCTCTAGCCTCAATATTCACATCAATATTCCAATAAGGCTGCAAATCTAATAAGACTGCATATCTAAAAACAGAAAAATGTATCACTTTTCAGTTCCTATATTTTTACTTTATACCATGATTCTCAAAAGTCAAAGTGTATAAAAATCATCGTGTAAACTTGTTAAAAATGCAGAGCCTAGAGCATGGATCATCACGACTTAATCGGTAGATCTGCATTGTAAGAAGCACTTAACTTACCCAAGGTTTGACCCACACTGGAGAAACACTGCTGTGGTTTGGGGGGCTCACATTCAAGTTACTGAAAAACTGTTCACAGTATAAAGACTAAATCAACTGCAAAAACCTGAAGGAGTTGATAAAAGAACAGAAATAAATACACAGAAACAGGTAGCCAGGTGATAGATCATAGATCCATTGGGAAGATAAGAAAAGGAGGAATGAAGAAGAGGTGATAAAGATGATTTTCTTTTTAAAATTATGGTAACCAAGATTAAGTCTCCATACATAGAACAATTTTAATTAATTTTATTCTAAATGTTTTGCTTGTTACTAACAGGTAGACACACTGCCCTTTGGCTACTTTAGTACCAAGACACAGTCCTTTAAATTCTGTCTCCTTTTTATTCTCCCTACAATGTCTTCTCCTTTTGCTATTTTTTTTCCCCACTCTTTCCAGTTATTTCCTCTCAGTCATGCTATCAATTTACTCTTTTATTATCCTTTGTTCCTCTGTTCACCTTTAGTGTAGGTACGGTCTTCCAAAACTCATGCTGAAATTTAATTGCCACTGTGACAGCATTGGGAGGAAGAACCTTTAAGAGGAGTTTAGGTCATAGGGGTTCCATCCTTCCACCCTCATGAATGGATTATTATTATATTGCAGAAGTGGGTCCATGATAAAAAGGATGAGTCCACCCTCCTTACCTCTCTTTTCTAAGTCTCTTGCCACAAATTGCCTTCTTCCAAGTTAAAACAGAACATAGACCCTCAACAAATGTGGCCCTTTGACCTGGAAGTTCCCAGTTTCCAGAACCATGAGCCAAATAACCTTCTGTAGTTTATAATTTACCTAGTATATGGTATTCTATAACAGCAGCAGAAAATGGACTAGACAAGTAATCTCCTCTATGGTGTGATTGAAAGGACTCTGCCAATATTAGGTCTTCCCCAATTCCTCTGGCCTCACCTCTGGAATTTTAGAATTTCTTTTTTTTTTTCAGGTTAAGTATTGCCTGATGTAACTTCTCTTTTAAAATCAATAAACTTGTGGAAAAAATATATACGTCTGGAAGATCAAGTCACTATCAGCTGGAGACCCTTTTTTGCTGACAGGTAGGAACTAGCAGCCTTGAACAGCTTTGAGATTCTAACAGACATAGATGAAAGGCATCGTGGCCTACTTTAAAATTTGAAGGCATCTCACAATATATACACAATACACATTGAGCAATTGATTTTTCCATCTTCACTTAATTGCTTTGGACACACTTGTGATTGCTAGGAACAGCAAATTTTAACATGAAAACACTTTTCCTAGACTTGTAGTCTCAGAAAAATTGAAGAAATAAGCTGAAGAGAGCAGCAATCTATCCTTAAACTTCCTCCCTATTCTATTTCCCAAAAAGAATTCAGCAATTTCTCAAA
Source organism: Sciurus carolinensis (assembly GCF_902686445.1). Classification (NCBI taxonomy): domain Eukaryota; kingdom Metazoa; phylum Chordata; class Mammalia; order Rodentia; family Sciuridae; genus Sciurus; species Sciurus carolinensis. The sequence goes on from NC_062214.1 coordinate 145,762,509, forward strand.
AATACAGTCTTACAATACACACATGCATGCGTATACACACATACACATGTACACATTCAGGCTTAGGATACAGAAGTTGCATATCCCTATACCTCCATTTTCTTTCTCATCCAAAAATGTTGCACAACCTGCCCTAACAATGCAATCTAGCATTCTGTTAGGCAATGATCACTGTTCAGAAATCCCTTTAACTTTCAATTAAAAATTTCTCATGCTGTGGTAATTTTTTTTCCTTTTATTTTGCCTATAGTGCAAATGAATACTTGTCCATGATCCTTTAACATTTTTCCATAATTTGCACTTGAAGAAGAGTTTGTTAACTCCATTAAAATTTATGCATACCTTCATCAGAGGACCTAGTAAGGACTTTTATTATTTTTCCTTCCTTACCACCACCTTCAACCAGAATCATTATTAAAGCTAATTTTCATGCATTGCTTATATTTTCCAGAGACTTCTTCAACATTTTAAAAATTATTTTTAATAGTCAGCACATAAGCAACAACACTCTTCAACATAACTGGAAACAGGAGATGATTCAAGTTTAAAGTCATTAGGCACTCAATAAATGATTATTGTGTTTAGTTGAAGCATCATGAATTTTTCTATTTTTAATCTTTACTATGATTTATTTTTTATTTTCATTTATTGTGAAAAATTTCCATATTCCAATAGACTAATTATATTTAATTTTTTCCTTCCTTGGATAATTCTTTATTTCCTGTTATTATGTGTAATATTTCAAACTACTGGAAGTCTCCTGTTACCATGAGTCTTTTTCTTGTTACAAATAAACATATTAAACTTCTTCTCTCTTTAAATAGCAATTCTTACCACCTACCTGAATTACAGGAACATTGTGAAGATTGATGAGGCCATCAATGAAACACTTGAAATTCCTTCTTGTTGTTTGAAAAATTTAAAAATGACTGTAAATGGAAGATAGTAGTGAATTTGTTTTCTCTTTTTCTGAACATCTTCAGTAACTCTTTAAAGGATCCCTCTCTCCCATTTGTCTTTGAAATAAAATTATGAGTAAACATGAACTTGAATATGGTTCCCATTTACTAAGAGTTCACTCATTTCTGTTTGTTACAGAAGTCAGGCTCACCGTCATCCACTTAAATAACAACTAAATGGGGCATGACGAGACCAACTGATTTCAAATTAAGATGCAGCAGTTTAATAGTACATAGCAGCAGTTGACTTCTTCATAGCTAGCTCATCAACCAATGAAAGAACCACTGTTTTCTTAAATTCAAGGAAATTTCCTCTTTCCAGGAAATTTAAGGTTTGCAGATAAATTCTTTACTCCTCTTTCTGTGGAGTCTTCCCTCATACTATTAACAATCAGTTTCAATTTCTCTGTTGTTCTGTATATGTGGTATAATAAGACTCAACCTGATATTAAGAATCCTGAATCAAAGCCTTTTTCCACTTACCAATTAGGTAACCTTGAGCAAATGTTTCAAAATCTAAATTGCTTAGTATGGATAAGAGAATATTTCCCCTCAATAACTCATGAAGTTTTTGAGAAGATGGAATTAGAAAACAAAGGCAGTATGATGGTGCACACCTGTAATCCCAGAGACTGGGGCAGGGGGATCACAAGTTCAAAACCAGCCTCAGCAACTTAGCAAGGCCCTAAATTAACTTAGTGAGTGAGACTGTGTCTCTAAATAATTTTTTTTTAATTTTAATTTATTTTTATTATAAACAAATAGGATACATGTTGTTTCTGTTTGTACATGGAGTAACAGCATATCATTTGCGTAGTCATACATTAACATAGGGTAATGATGTTTGATTAATTCTGTTATTTTTTCCTTCCCTCCCCACCCCTCTTTTCCCTCTATACGGTCCCTCCTTCCTCCATTCTTGCCGCCCTCCCACCCCACATTATGTATCATCATCCGCTTATCAGTGAGATCATTTGCCTTTTGGATTTTTGAGATTGGCTTATCTCACTTAGCATGATATTCTCCAATTTCATCCATTTGCCTGCAAATGCCATAATTTTATTATTCTTTATAGCTGAGTAATATTCCATTGTATATATATACCACAGTTTCTTTATCCGTTCATCAATTGAAGGACATCTAGGTTGGTTCCACAGTCTGGCTATTGTGAATTGAGCAGCTATGAACATTGATGTGACTGTATCTCTGTAGTATGCTGATTTTAAGTCCTTTGGGTATAGGCCAAGGAGTGGGATAGCTGGGTCAAATGGTGGTTCCATTCCAAGTTTTCTAAGGAGTCTCCACACTGCTTTCCAGAGTGGCTGCACTAATTTGCAGCCCCACCAGCAATGTATGAGTGTACCTTTTTCCCCACATCCTCTCCAACACCTATTGTTGCTTGTATTCTTGATAATCACCATTCTAATTGGGGTGAGATGGAATCTTAGTGTAGTTTTGATTTTGCATTTCTCTTATTACTAAAGATGGTGAACATTTTTCCATATGTTTGCTGATTGCTTGTAGATCTTTTTCTGTGAAGCGTCTGTTCATATCCTTAGCCCATTTGTTGATTGGGTTATTTGTATTCTTGGTGTAGAGTTTTTTGAGTTCTTTATAGATTCTGGAAATTAGTGCTCTATCTGAAGTATGAGTGGCAAAGATATTCTCCCACTCTGTAGGCTCTCTCTTCGCATTGCTGATAGTTTCCTTTGCTGAGAGAAAGCTATTTAGTTTGAATCTATCCCAGTTATTGATTCTTGCTTTTATTTCTTGTGCTATGGGAGTCCTGTTGAGGAAGTCTGGTCCTAATCCAACAAGGTGAAGATTTGGGCCTACTTTGTCTTCTATTTGGTCCCGGGTCTCTGGTCTAATTCCGAGGTCCTTGATCCACCTTGAGTTGAGTTTTGTGCAGGGTGATAGATAGGGGTTTAGTTTCATTCTGTTGCATATGGATTTCCAGTTTTCCCAGCACCATTTGTTGAAGAGGTTATCTTTTCTCCATTGCATATTTTTGGCCCCTTTGTCTAGTATGAGAAAATTGTATTTATTTGGGTTTGTGTCTCTAAATAAAATTTTATAAAGGGCTGGGGATGTGGCTCAGTGATTAAGAGACCCTGGGTTCAATCCCCGGTACCAAAAAAAAAAAAAAAAAAAAGGAAAAAAGTATGTGAAGGCACTGCATAAATGTCCAATTGCTCATATGCATAAGACATAATGTCAACCTGTCTAGCATTATTTACACTCTACCCCACAAATCTATCCTTTGATCACATTGTAATTCTCACATAAGAAACAAGTGGGGAGATATCATTGGCACATTATATTGGGTCTTCTCATTTATGCAGTCCTGATTGACTTTAGATTTTAAGATGTGAATTTACAAGGGATTCAAAACATCTCTCAATCTTTTGCATTTTCTCTCCAACTCATTGACCAACAGTTCTATCTCTGCTGACCCCTCCCTTTGATCAGCGCTAGTCCTTCCATCTCAACTATCTTTCCTTTTTTCAGACCTACTGAAATCCTGTTAATCCTCCGAAGTCCAGCTGGAGTTACCTATTCCCTTTAAATCTTCCTCAGTTCCCCAAATTACAAGTTATTTTGCTAATTTATTCTTTTCTTATAATTCCTGTTTTTGAATTACTAGTATTCCAGATGCCTCCTAAGACTATGACCAAACTGAGTCAAAGGAAGAATCTATTATGCTTTGCTATGTGTTAGTGCTAAGCAGAGGAAGTGAAATACGAGATTTACTAAACAAATCTGTTACTCTTATTCCTCTATCTCACACAAAAGTATGGAATTAGTCTGTAAACTATCTTGACCCACTTAACACACACACAAAACACACACACATACGGATAAAAAAGAACCTATGAATCTACTTTGAATACTTCAGTCCTAATCTCAAGACTGCATTTTTATCCACTGTACCCTCCCATTTCTTAACTCTCTATCTATAACTTATTCCAGTGTTCCTCCTTCTTAGCAGCTTGGAGGATGCTTTAAATTCCAATCTCTAACTTCCTATCTTTTGCATTTTGTGTAATAATCTTCTTCATCAATCATTTTAAATATTGCATAAAAGTGAGCTCTTCCAATGACCTCCTCTAATTAGCCCTCCTGTGTACTTCTTTTACAGACCCTAAGCTCTGACTCCAGGAGAGTGCCCTTAAATGATGAAGTTTATGACTCCATACTAGAAATACATTATGATCTCCAGCCTAAAAGCAAAATTGCTTTAAGCCAATTTATTAGTGCCCTTCAGAGTTTGTTACACTACAGCATAAAACTAATAACTACAGAGAGTAACTTTTTAACAGGATGTATACACACACATTTCATCCTTACATTTTTGTGTGAATAAACAGTATTTATTGAGAGCAGAATATTTTGAACTATGTCAAGGTTTATAGTATGAAGAAAAAATTTAGAAGAAATTCCTGCTTATTTGTCATAATATCTCTCAGAAATCATTTTAGGAATTAGATTGTCATAGAGTGAACCAAAATTGGTCTTTGAAAGACTACCATACCAGTTATGAATCCTGACAAAGAACTCAGCATCAACTAATAGATATGCCTGGAAATAATTAAAAATTATAAAAAATTTAAAATCTTTAACAATTCAAAAAACAATATAACAAGCAAATATAATTCATGTTCTACAATGTTTTAATTTAAAATGATAATTATAAAAATTTATGGAATGTGATGTGATGTTTTACGTGTATATTGCGTAATGATCAAATCAGGATAAAGAGCATATTTATCACCTCAGACATTTAGGGTTTTTTTGTAGTAAAACATAAAAATCCTCTCACCTATTTTTTTACACTTTTTAAAATTTTTTGTTTAGATATACATGATGGTAGAGTATATTTTGATATATTATACATACATGGAGTATAACTTAGGATCCCGTTCTTATGCTTGTACATGATGTGGAGTTTCACTGGGCATGTATTCATATGGCAACATAAGAAAGTTATGTCTGATTTATTCTACTGCCTTTCCTATTCCCACCGTTTCTCCTTTCCCTACATTCCCTTTGTCTAATCCAATGAACTTCTATTCTTCCCTCTACCCACCTTCCTTATTATGTGTTAGCATGCACATATCAAAAAAAAAAAGTTTAGTCTTTGGTTTTGGGGGGATTGGCTTATTTTACTTAGCATGATAATCTCCAGTTTCATCCATTTACTGGCAAATTCCATAATTTCATTCTTCTTTGTGGCTGAGTATACACACCACATTGCTTTACAAATAACAACAAATGTTGGCAAGGATGTGGGGAAAATATTCACTCATACATTGCTGATAGGACTGAAAATTGGTGCAACTGCTCTGGAAAGCAGTATGAACATTCCTCAGAAAACTTGGAATGGAAACACCATTTGACCCAACTAGCAACTCCTTGGTTTATACCCAAAGGACTTAAAATCAACATACTACAGTGACACAGCCAAATCAATGTTTATAACAACTCAATTCACAATAGCTGAGCTATGAAACCAACCTAGGTACTCATCATGCAATTTTGATATGTACATTATAGTTGATTATTGTCACTTTAATGTGAAATAAAACACCAGAATATATACTTTCTGTACTTTCTATCTAACTGTAAGACTATATACACTGTCCAATCTCTCCCTATCCCCTCCTCCCTCCAACATTCTCCAGCCTTAGGTAACCAGTATTCCTCTATTTCAATGAGATCAAACATTGTGCCTTCCACATGAGTGATAACTTGCAACTTTGTGTCTGAATTATTTCTTTTAACAATGTTTATCCATGTTGCCACAAACAACAAGAATTTATCCTTTTTCATGACTATATAGTATATCATTGTGTATTTATACCTCATTTTCTTTGTCTATTAGTCTGTTGTTGAAAACTTCCCTTGATTTCATGTCTTGGTTATTGTAGATAATGTTGTAATAAATAAGGGAGTGCACATATTTCTTTGGCAAACTGATTTTATTCCCCAGTATTGGAATTATTGGGTGATAGGATAGTTCTATTTTTAGTTTTTTAAGAAATCAAAACTACAGCCAGGCAGAGTGGTCATGCCTATAATCCCAGTGACTCAGAAGGCTGAAACAGGACGATCGAGCAAGTTTGAGGCCAGCCTCAGCAAGATCCTAAGTAACTTAGCAATACCCTGTCTCAAAGTATTTTTAATAAAGGACTGGAAAGGAGTTCAGTGGTAAAGCACCCCTGGGTTCAATTTCCAGTAGGAGAAAAAAAGAAAAAAAATCAAAACTATAATATTATCTTACCCCAGTGAGAATGAATATTATCAAACCAGCAAAAAAAAAAAAAAAAAAAAAAAACAGATGCTGGATGCAGAAGGATGCATAGAGAAGTGAACTGTAAACACTGTTGGTCAGAATGTAAATTAGCCATTATGGAAAACCATATGGAAGTTTTACAAAAACAACCTAAAAATACAATCCAGTAATCCTACTACTGGGTATATACCCAAAGGAAATTAAGTAATCATATCAAAGAGAGAGCTGCACACCCATGTTCTCTGCAGAACTATTTCCAATATCCAGGATATGGAATGAACCTAAATGTCCAGTGTATATACATTTACACAGTGAAATGTTATTAAGCCATTTAAAAAATTAAACTGTCACTTGCAAGCACCTTGGATGGGCCTGAAGAACATTATATCACGTGAAACACATTAGACTCAGAAAGATAAACACTTTATGATCTCACTCATAGGTATAATATAAAGCAGTAAAACATAGAATAATGGTTACCAGACTCTGGGAAGAGTAGGAGGGAGAGGGGATGGGAGAGTTTGATCAAGTACACTGTTACAGTTAGATAGAAGTCCTATGGCACAGTATGGCGAATATAATCAACAATAATGCACTGTATGTCTCAAAGTAGAGGATTTTAAGTATACTCACTATAAAAAGATCAAAACCTAAGGGAACTACCCCTAGTTGATCATTACTCAATGTACACATGAATCAAAACAGTATATCGTACCTCATAAATATGTACAAACATTATGTCAACCAAACAATAAAATGAAGAAAATTCTGTATGGAATGACAAAAGATCCTGAATGGCTAACACAATCTTGAACAAAAGGAACGAAGCTGGAATCATCACCCTACCCTCCAACTTCAAAATGTGCTTCAAAGCTAAATCAACCAAAACAGAATGACCCTGGTAAAACAAACAAACAAACAAAACAGACATATCAACAAATGAACAAACATGAGAGCTCAGAAATAAATCTACACAACTATAGTCAAGTAATTTTTGACAAAGTTGACAAGAACATATATTGTGGAAAGAACTTTCTCTTCAATAAATGGTGCTCACCATGAAGAAGTAAAAAATGTTTGAGGAGATAAATATTTAACCTGATTTAAACATTACGCAACATGCACACATATCAAATATGGCATGATACCCTGTTAAATGGTATGATTTTATGTTCTTTTCTATCAACTAAAAATAAATAAATAGACCAATAGTGATGATTTATATCCCTATGTAGAAGAATGAACTTAACCTAACTCTTACCATATACACAAATCAACCCAAATTAAATGAAAAACTTAAATGTGAGGTCCAAAACTAAAACTACTATAATAAAAATAGGGAAAATGCAGCTTGACATTAAACTGAGCAAGGATATTTTGGATAAGACCCCAAAAGCACAGGCAATGAAAGAGAAAGAAACAATAGTATTAATCAAACCAAATGGCTTTTACACAGCAAAGGAAACCCTCAGCAGAACAAAGAGCCTATAAATTTTTTAATGATTTAAATCATATACTAATTATCAAGGATTCTGAATGAAATGGAATTTTTTTTTAATTTGAATTTATTATGCCATTTATTTATTTTAGATTTATTTTTCCAAAAATTGTTGGGACAGCCCCCATCTGAGAATGACAGATAAGCCTTTGGATATGACAACATGTTCATGCATGCTGAGTAACAGAAGGCCCTTAAGCAAGGCTCCATTCCAAGACCTGTGACCTGTAATAATGAAGCTGAAACTCAAAGACCCAAAACTGAAGGTTTCTGGTAAAGAAGAAAGAACACAGATGTGCACATTTTAACTTGTAGCTCTGTGAATATAAGTAAGATAATTACCTATAATTATCTTATAAACTCCAGTTTTCATATTTGTGAGTTGGGGACAATCACACTTGAAAACAACTGAATAGTTGTTGAAGATCAAATGAAATGAAGCACATGGTATACTTAGCAGTTACCAAGTATATAGTAAATATGCAATAAAAAACATTTTTATCATATCATGATATTCTCAACACATGGCACACATTCACCTACTTGCACATTGTAACTAACCTAAAATATGAAATCCATCCCCACCACAACTAGAACAATTAAGTGATCCCACCAATTCTAGGGATATGATATAATACAATATACCTAGAAGGAGTTCAGCAAAGATCATGTGAGCTGGCTCATAGCAGAAGGAATGCTGACTACCACAAATTTTAACAGACATCTGTCATATGAACTGTCATAAAACCTTCCCTAGTTACTGAGGAATGATTCAATCTGTGGTATCACTGACCAGCTACCATACTTAAAGGTGAATATCCTCAGTGAGATTTATTTATGCCCTAATGCTCAATTAATTTTTCTGGCATAAACATGTTCCAACCCACAAGAGTCTCAAGGATGCTCTAAGGATTAGAACTTTGAGCACTCTGTCTTAATTTGTTTGAATGTTGGATTCAAGGCAAACAGTCCAGTTTCAGACACCTTTTAATTTGCCTATAGCTTTCTATCAAGTGGCTATTTACTTAATATAATGTCTTAAACTCTTCGACTTTTAATGGTTTTATTAGTGCGTTTGAGTTATGCATAATAATGGGGTTTATTTTGTCATATACACAAATGCATATAGCATAATTTGCTCCATTTCAGTCCCCAATACTAATCCTGTTATGGTTTAGATATGAGGTGTCCCCCAAAAGCTCATGTGTGAGACAATGCAAGAAGGTTTAGAGGTGAAATCATTGGTTTACGAGAGCTTAAGCCCAATCAGTAAACTGATCCCCTGAAGGGACAAACTCAGTGGTGACTGAGGCAGTTAGGGTATGACTAGAGGAGGTGAGTCACTGGATGCATGCCTTTGGGGATTATATTTTGTTATGGTGAAAAGAACTCTCTCCCCTCCCCCTCTCTCTTTCTTGGTGGAATGTCCTAAGCTGCTTTGCTCCACCACCAACTCTTCTGTCATGATATTGTGCCTCACCTCAAGCCCCAAGGAATGGAACCAGCCTTCAATGGACTGAGACCTCTGAAACCATGAACCCCCAAATAAACTCCTCCTCTGATTGTTTTGTTGGGTCTTTTGGTCATAGAAATGAAAAAGCTGACTAAAATGAACTCCTTTCCTTCTCTCCTCTTTTCCGTTAATCCCCTTCCTCTATTCTATCGGTCTTCCTTTTATTTTTAATTGCTGCATTAAAATTATATATAAAATTGGAAAACATTGTGATACATTCACACATGCATATAGCATAATTTGTTCAACTTCATTCCCCTTTTCTTCCCCTTTGTCTCCCCTCCTCCCTCTCCATTTTCCCCCTATCTGATATCCCTTCTATTTTCATGAGATCCCTTTCTTTTCATTCCTTGTTCCTATCTTCTGTATATGAGTGAAAACATTCAACCCTTACCTTTATGAATCCAAATAATTTCACTCAGCATGATGTTTTCTAGTTATATCCATTTATCAGCCAATGACATAATTTCATTTTTCTTAATGACTGAGTAGAACTCCATTCTGTATATATACCAAATTTTCTTTATCCATTCATCTATTGATGGGCACCTAGGCTGGTTCCATAAAGTGGCTATTATGGATTGTGTTACTATAAATGTGGGTATGCATGTACTACTAGAGTAGGGTGACTAGTTCTTTTGGATAAATATTGAGGAGTAGGATAGCTGGGTAATATGGTGGTTCTGGTCCTAGTTTTTTGGGGAATCTGACAATGCTTTCTAGAGTGGATGCACTAATTTGAACTCCTATCAACAATGCTGAGTGTACCTTTTCCCCATCCTTCTCACCCACAGTTATTGTTATTAATGGGTACCACTGTAACTGGGGTGAGATGATATCTCAGGCCAGTTTGATTTGCATCTCCCAAAGTGACATTTTTTTTTCATATATTTGTTGACCATTTTTTGTATTTCTTCTTTCAAGAAATATCTGTTTAGATCTTTAACCTATTTTCTAAGTAATTAGCACATTTTTTGTTTTTTATTTTTTACTTCTGAATGCAGTCTGGATATTAATCTTCTGCTGGAAGAATAACTGATAAAGATTTTCTCACATTCTGTAGTCTCTCTCTTCATGTTCTTACTTCTTTCTTTTAGTGTACAGAAGCTATTTAATTTAGTGCCATTCTACTTTTCGATTCCTGCTTTATTTATTGAGCTTTATGAGTCTTATTAAGGAGGTTGGTATGTTAGTGTTGCCCCTATGTTTTCTTCTAGCAGATGCACTATTTCTGGTCTAATTCCTAGGTCTTTGATCCACTTTAGGTTGGTTTTTGTGCAGGGTTAGGGATAGGGATCTAGCTCCATTCTTCTGCATATGAATATCCAGTTTTCCTAGCACCATTTATTTAAAAGTCATTTTTCTTCAACATAAGCTCTTGGTAACTTTCTTAAGGATAAGATGACTATATTTATGTGAATTTATTTCTGTGTCTTTTAGTATATTCCATTGGTCTTCATGACTGTTTTTATGCCAACCCCAAGCTATTTTTTTTTTTAATTATAGCTCTGTAGTATAATTTGAGATAAAGTATTATGATGCCTCCAGCCTCACTGTTTCTGCTAAGAATTACTTTGGTAATTCGGATCTTTTATTCTTCCATATAAATTTTAGGACTATTTCTAGTTCTGTGATGAATGCAATTGGCATTTTGATGAGTATATTGCATCAAATATGTAGATTACTTTTTGTAATATGGTTATTTTGACAATATTAATTCTGATTATCCATGAACATGATAGGTCTTTCCATCTTCTAAGATCTTCAACTTCTTTCTTCAGTGTTTTAATTTTCATTGAGCAGGTCTTTCATCTCCTTATTTAGATTTATTCCTAAGTTTTTTTTTATACTACTATAGAGTCATTTCCCTGACTTCTTTCTCAGCCCATTCATTATTGAAACATAAGATCCTAATTTTTGTGTGTTGATCTTGTATCCTGCTATTTTGCTAAATTTATCAGATCTAGAAGTTTTCTGGTAGAGTTTTTGGGGTCCTCTAATTAGAGTCATGTGATCAACAAATAGCTGGATTTCTTTCATTTTTCTTTTTTCTTTTTCTTTCCATATTTTACATCCCTTTAATTTTCTTCTCTTGCCTGCTTCTTCTGGCTAGAGTTTCAAGAATTGTATTGATTAGGAGTGGTGAAAGTGGAAACCCTCGACTTACTCCTGATATTTAGAGTAAATGCTTTCAGTTTCCCCCCCTTAAGCATGTTAGTTTGGGCTTTCCTGATGTTGAGGTAACTTCCTTCTATCCCTAGTTTCTTCAGTGTTTTTAGCAGGAATGGATGCTAAATTTTTTTGAAGGTTTTCTCTGCATCTACTGAGATTACTCTGCCATTTTTTGTCTTTGTATTTATGTGGTTAATTACATCTATTGATTCACAGATACTGAAACAACTTTACTTCCCTGGAATGAATCTAAGTTGATCAGAGTATACAATCTTTTTAATCCAGTTTGCTAATAATTTACTAAGGAAGTTTACATCTATGTTCATCAGGGATACTAACCTGTAGGCTCCTCTCCTCAATGTGCCTTTACCTAGATTTGGTATCAGAGTGATACTGGCTTCATAGAATGAGTTTGGGAGCATTCCTTCCTTTTTTATTTCATATAATAATTTGAGGAGGGTTGGCATTAATTCTTCTTTAAAGGCCTGGTAGAACTCTACTGAGAATCCATGTGGTCTTGGGTTTTTCTTTGTTGGAAGACTTTTTATTACTGCTTCAATTTCATATCTTGATACTGTGTCTCTAGGTTTTCTATATCCTCTTGGTTCAAATTGGATAAGTCATATGTGTCTAAAAATTTGTCAGTGTCTTCTAGATTTTTCAATTTATTGGAATTCAAGTTTTCAAAATAGTCCTAATGATTCTCTGGATTTCAGAAATGTCTGTGATGTGATTTCCTTTTTCATCTCTAATTTTGTCTATTTGAGCTTTCTTTCCCTCTCTTTGGTTAGTTTGGCTAGGGGATTATCAATCTTATCTTTTTAAAGAACCAACTCTTTGTTGACTTGATCCTTCTATTTTTTTTTAGCCTTTATCTTATTAATTTCACCTCTGATCTTAATTGTTTCCTGCTTTCTACTGGTTCTAGAATCAGTTTGTTCCTGCTTTTCTACGCTCTTGAAATGTAGCATTAGATTATTTAAAAATTTTTTTGGGGGGGGTAGGCACTTCATGCTATCAATTTTCCTCTAGAAACACCTTTATAGTATGCCAGAGATTTTAGTATGCTGTATCACTATTCTCATTTTTTAAATTATTTATTTTTACTTTTTACAGACTGCATTTTGATTCATTGTACACAAATGGGGTACATCGCATCGTTTCGTTTCTATGGCTGTACACGATGTAGATTCATACCATTCGTATAATCATACTTGTACATATGTCTGTCTCATTCCATCATCTTTCATACCACCCCTCCCTCTAATTTCCCTCTATATAATCTAAAGTTCCTCCTTCATTCTCTCACTCCCCACACCCCCACCCCCATTATATATCATCATCCACTTACTAGGGAAAACATTCAGCCTTTGGTGTTTTGGGATTGGCTTATTTCACTTAGCATAATATTCTCCAATTCCATCCATTTATCTGCAAATGCCATAATAGTATTCTTTTTTATGACTGAATAATATTCCATTGTGTATATATAACACAGTTTCTTTATCCATTCATCAATTGAAGGGCATCTAGGTTGGTTCCACAATCTAGCTATTGTGAATTGAGCTGCTATGAACATTGATGTGGCTGCATTACTGTAATATGCTAATTTCAAGTCCTTTGGGTATAACTAAACAGGAGTGGGATAACTGGGTTAAAAGGTGAGTCCATTCCAAGTTTTCTGAGCATTCTCTACACTGCTTTCTTGAATAGGCAAAACAACCCTAAGCAGGAAAAGTGAAGCAGGAGGTATCACAATGCCAGACCTTAAACTATACTAAGAGCAATAATAACAAAAACAGCATGGTATTGGCACCAAAATAGACAGGCAGACCAATGGTACAGAATAGAAAACAGAGACAAAACCACACACTAGACAAAAGAGCCAAAAACATACAATGGAGAAAAGATGGCCTGTTCAACAAATGGTGCTGGGAAAACTAGAAATCCATATGCAGTAAAATGAAATTAAACTCTATCTCTCACCCTGCACAAAACTCAACTCAAGGTGGATCAAGGACCTAGGAATTAGACCAGATACTCGGGACCAAATAGAAGACAAAGTAGGCCCAAATCTTCATCATGTTGGCTTAGGATCAGACTTCCGTATTGAGACTCCCAAAGCACAAGAAATCAAAGCAAGAATCAATAAATGGGGAGGACTCAAACTAAAAAGCTTTTTCTCAGCAAAGGATACAAGCAAGAATGTGAAGAGAGAGCCTACCGAGTGGGAGAAAATCTTTTCCACACACACTTCAAATAGAGCACTTATCTCCAAAATTTATGAAGAACTTACAAAACTTTACACCAAAAATACAAAGAACCCAATCAGTAAATGGACAAAGAAACTGGACTGACACTTTACAGAAGAAGACATACAGGTGATTAATAAATATATGAAAAAAGTGTTCACCATCTCTAGTAATTAGAGAAATGCAAATTAAGGCAACTCTAAGATTTCATCTTACTCCAATTAGAATGACTTTTATCAAGAACACAAATAATAATAGATGTTGGTGTGAATGTGGGGAAAAAGGCACACTTTTACATTGCTGGTGAGTTGCAAATTGGTTCAGCCACTATTCTCATTTATTCTAGAAATTATTTTAGTTCCCCTTTCATTTCATCTATAATCCATTACTCATTGGAAAGAATATTTTTGTTCAACCTCCATGTGTTTATGTGGGTTCTATAATTTTCCTTATTGTTAGTTTCTAATTTTATTCTGATAAAATTCATGGAATAATATTGTCTTTTTTTTTTTTTTTTTTTTTTGTATTTGCTAAGACTTACCTTGAAACCCAAAATATAACCTAGTTTGGGTAAACTTTCATAAACTGCAGAGAAGAAAGTACATTCAACTGTTCTTGGATGAAATAGTCTACAGATGCCCATTAGATATAATATTATTTATACTATTATTTAGGTCAGAAGTGTCTTTATTGATTTTATGTCTGGATGACCTATCTGTTGGTAAAAGGGATGTGTTGAAATCACACAGTATTATTATATTTAGGTCTATCTGGCACTTATAATCAAAAAGTTTTATGCAGTTAGGTGCAATGACATTTAATACTTGCTATTATAATATCATTTTGTTGGATTGTTCCCTTTAGCAGTATACAGTGATCTTCCTTGTCTCTTCTGATTTATTTTTGCTTGAAATCTGCTTTGTTGGGTATAAGAAAATAGCTACTCTGAATTTGTGTGGAATATCTTTTTTTTCTACCCTTTTACTTTCAGTCTGTGAATGCCTTTGCCTACAAGATGAGTCTTTTGCAAATGGCATAATGTTGGGTCTTGTTTGTAATCCATTCTGCCAGGCTTACGTCTTTTCATTGGTGGTATAAAGACCACTTACTTTCAGAGTTCTGGAGAGAAATTTATTATTTCCAGCCAGATTTAATTCTTTCTTAGTTTTCATTTATTTATTTGTTCTTCTAGAGCACTTCATCCAGTTGAGAACTCTGGGGTTTGTTTTTTAGTTCTTCTTTGTGTATCATTTCTTAAAATATTTTTAGTGGTGGTTTAGTGCTCATGAATTCTTCTAGTTTATCTTTATTATGAAAAAAATTTAATTTCTCCTTCAATTCGACTTTGCTAGGCATAGCAATCTTGGCTGGCAATTTCAGAGCTTGGATTTTCTCATTCCCAACCCTCTTGACTTTTAGAGTCTGAGTTGAGAAGTCCAGAATAAGACATATTGACTTTTCTCAAAATGTGACCAGATATCTTTCTTTTGCAGTTCTTAATATCCCTATTCTCTATATTAGGCATTTTGATTATGACGTGTCTTGGAGAAGTTCTTTTGACCTTGTCTATTTAGAGTTTTCTATAATTCTCTATGTGGGTATCCATCTTATTCCTAACATTTGGAATTTTCTCCACAATTATTTCAGTGAAAATGTGCCTAATGCCATTGGCCTGTGTTTTAGTCAGCTATTTCGCGGCTATGACTAAATGATCTGACCGGCACAATTATAGAGAAGGAAAGGTTTATTTGAGGGCTCACAGTTTCAGAAGTCTTAGTCCATAGAAGGCCAGCTCCATTTCTGAGGATTCAAGGTGAGGTAGAACATCATGGTGGAAGAGTATGACAGAGGGAAGCAGCTTGATTCATCAGGAAACAGAGAGGCACTCCACTCTCCCTATACAAAATATATACCCCAAAGTCATGCCCCGATTCCAATCTCCTCCAGTCACACCCTACCACTTCAATTAATCCCATTAGGGATTAATTCACTGATTGAGTTAAGACTCTTCCAACCCAATCATTTCTCCTCTGAAACTTGCTGCATTGTCTCACATTTGAGCTTTAGGGGGACACCTCACACCAAACCATAACAGCCTATATTTCTATGTTTGCTTATATCCTAATGACTTTTAAGTTTGCTCTCTTAAAGTTGTCCCTGAGTTCTTATAGAAACTAATCATGATCTTTTCTAATTTTCTTTACTGTGTGTGAGTATTACCATT
The DNA here is from genome assembly GCF_902686445.1 of Sciurus carolinensis. Taxonomy (NCBI): domain Eukaryota; kingdom Metazoa; phylum Chordata; class Mammalia; order Rodentia; family Sciuridae; genus Sciurus; species Sciurus carolinensis. The sequence goes on from NC_062214.1 coordinate 145,778,423, forward strand.
CAAACACCCTGTCTTTAAAGCTTGAGGTTCTATTCTCCATGTAGTCTAATATGTTGACAATACTTAAATTTTTTTACTTAATTCATTGTATCTTTCATTTGTAGGAATTCTGACCGGTTCCTTTTCAGAATCTCTATCTCTATTGAAACAGTTTCCTACCCTTTATATTTACTCTCTTAATTTGTTCTTAGATCTTCTTTTAATCATTTTAATAGGCAATTTTTAAAAATTCTCTCCCTGGAATTTCATCCTCTTCCATGTCTGTGTGTTCCTTTGTTGGGGGATTTTAAATTTTGGTGGGAGACTTATTTGTCTGTTTTTTCATGTTTTCAGAGGCCTTGAACTTGTCCATCTGTTGAGATAGATTCTTCTTTCTCTTTTGTGAGGCTGCTCTTTGGTGTTTATTTCTCTCTTTTATAATGAGTTCTGAGTTGTTGGTATCGATCTCTTAGCTTTCACAGTCTCAGTGTAATCCAAGTGTTAGTTTCCAACGCCAATGCTTCTCAGTTTGCTGCTGCAGATCTGCTGACTTCATTCACTCTGGAAGAGCTACTGTGACCTTGAGAGTTCTTCTGAGTGATCACTTTAGAATTTTCTCTGATTTGCTGTAGGAGTAGATGTCTAAGAGTGGAATCGATATCTACCTCTAGTTGTTCCTACTTGGGGCCGAGTCTTTGGTTCAGGGTTTTGGTCTCCCCTGTTCTGTGTTACAGTGTTATTGAAGCTTGAGCAGCATTAGTTTGTGTGTGGAGCGAAGTGCACCGTCACTTGCCTGAGTCATAGGTATAGCTCAGCTGCAAAGTCTCTACCCTGTGAACCTGTATTATTTCAGTTGCTTCCCAGTCACTCTCAGAAAAAGAGGGAACAAGCAACAGCGACCACTGTAGAGATGCATATACAGAATTGACGTAATTATCCAGTGCCTACTAGGCCATGTACCACACTAGTTACTACAAAGTGAGTAATGACAGGGTCAGCATTTAACAACAATAACAGTAAATAACTGTGAACTAGATCTAGCATTAAAGTATACTGCTGGTGTTAACTATGCCTTCCACAGTACTAACAACCGCAACAACATGAGTAGTAGAGGCATGAGTTACATAAAATAAATAGTCTATAAGACAGTAAAATTACAGTTCATTAAAAGAAAAGAAAATGGGGTAAGAAGGCAAAAGAAGGCTTAAAATATTCAAAAAGTGAACCAAAGTAAAGCAGAGAGAGGTAACAAGTGGTGGTTATAAAGAAGGAAGAGTAAAAAAAAAAAAAAAAAAAAAAAAATTGAAAGTAAAATAATGAGAACAAGGAAGAGAAAGTCAATTTGGATATTAGAGGAAAGAGAAAATAGAGAATGAGTAATAAGAGAAGCAAAAACAGATCAAAAACAAACAAAATGTCAAACCAAAACAAATAAACAAAACCCTTAACCTCTAAAATTGAAACAAGGTAAATTAACAAATGGGTAAAGAAAGAAGAAAATGATAAAAATGAAAAGAAAAAAGTGAATGTATGCACACATATATATACACATGCTATATACATGCGTATGTGTGATATCTACAGAACAATCAGCACAGCAAGAATGTGCATGCACGCGTGTCATGCACACAGGCGCACGCGCGCGCGCGCACATACACACGCGCACACACACACACACCATGGTAAAAGGAAAAACTCTCCATGAACCGTGAAGTGATTTTTCTCCAGTGAGGTGGTCAAAACTCTTGAGAAGGATGGATATTCACTGCCTATGCCTTACTGTCTTTCTGTTACTGCCAGTTACAGGTGAGGACAGTTCCACTTCCCCAGATGTGAAGACTGAATACCTGGGAAACACCAAGTAAGCATAGAAAACAAGTTTTATTTGAAGAATAGTAACACAGCTTTCTCCACAGAGAAGGGGGCCAAGAGCTGGGTATCTGTAGGAGGAGTGAATCTTGTCCTTTTTATAATTTCCAGGTTTCTTACTTCTCATGTCCCCTCCCTTTATCCTGCCCGGCCCATGCAGTAAAATGTGGGTGAGGGGCAATTCAGGGGGTGCTGCCCAGGGAATACTCATTAATAATTCCCTGTTGGGAGGGATAATCTCCCCTGAGGCAGGTGACTTTTAGGCTATTGTTAGGGTGGGGGATGTGTCCTGAAGGTGGAATCATTCCATTCCCTTTTGAACCAGCTTCCACCTTCCCAACACTATTCAGCTTCCATCTTCCCAATGGAACTGGATTCATCCATCTACACTAACGGCCTGACCTTTGCTCTTGCTTCATTTCTATCCATTTTTTCATTAGCTGTGTACTCCTTCGGGAGAACAAGGGCTGAGGATTGTTAAACCTGTCTTCTGACTTGCTTACTAAGCTGCCAGTTGAAGTGGTCTGGAACCCAAGCGGGCTCCAACCTTGTTTTAGCTTTCCTTCTCACCAGAATAAAGCAGGACAGAATGGGAAATGATAACTGGAGTTTTACCTGGGCAAACTAAATAGATGTACTCCAAGAGGGGAATGGGGCACAGTTCTAAATACAAAGTTTCAGAGGCCGGTGTTTAGTTGTGATTGACTTTTGGAGTGTTGTCGATGTTCTCTGTGGAGAGATAATAGCTCCACCCACCCAATTCCTGGGCAGATTCCAGTCCCTGCTGGGCTTCTGGATCTCAAGGATCTCCAGAGAACTCCACTCACAGGGCAAAGAGACCAACCCAGGTCTCACACATTCTACTGTCCACAAATATGGGCTTCCCAGAATCAGAGCCCAAGAGCAAATGTGCCCACCCGTCCAGTTTCTGGGTTTTCTCCAGTGAATCCCACCAACCTCCTGACCCAAACAGAATGCATGCTGCACCCCACACTATTCCCAGCCTGAGTTCCCTGGTACAGTCTTTTCTGTGCCCGTCTCTGTGACACCCCAGGTGCACTCTAGATGTCACAGCAGTCACATGAAGGGATAGTCTGACAGTACTTGTTAACTCCAGGCTCTTGCAGCAGAAAGCTACCACGTGGCACTGCAAGATGGCTCCCATTTCTGTTCTGCTGACCAATACAGCACTTTTCACACACCAGCTTGCTGAGCTGCCTTTGGATCAGTTGAGATCGGGCTGCCTGTCTGTTGCACAGGTTCTCCCATGCCAATTTTTTTCATATTTTCTCTTTCCTTTTGCCTGTCATCCCTCCCTCTGTAGTGAACCAGTACTGCTGGCGTTACTGGCTGGGTTCCAAGGTATTCTTTACTGTCCTATGTTCAAAGCACCCAAATTTCTGTGTCTCTATGATTCTGATGTTGCATTTTGGTGAATTCCCTGTCACCCACCTTGTTGGGAAGGAGTACTGCCACTGCTTGAATCCCAAGCCACAGAGCGACTTCAAAGCATACTCTTCCTCTACTCTGCCATCTTTAATTTTAATAAAAGTATAAGAACTTAAACTCTTTAGTTTTAACAAAAGTATAAGAACTTCACCCTGCACCAGTTGATATCGGTAACATAAGAATCTTGCCTCCATCACTAACAGAATAACTTCACTCAAGGATTTTGCCAGAAGTACTTCTCTCCCAGGTTCTCTAAAGCTCTTGTAGAGCATGACCTGTAAGAGATGTAATTCTTCTAGTCCTGTACTTCTCCAAGGATAAATCCAGACTCTTGTCTGGGATGTCCTTAGAATCACTTCTATTAAATTGTGCATTAGATGGATGATTTATCCTACACTGAAAATGCTATAAGAAACTGCTATAAGAAAATCTTGCTATCCATTCTTTCATTCTATGTATCCCTCATAAAAACCAAGGGAGCAATTTTTCATAGATTTCAAATGCAGGTCTTCACCTCAAGCTGGTGTGGTTTATTATATGAACAACATGAATTTTGCTACTATCCTAATTCTCTTTTTGTTTTGACTCATTAGGGAACTCAGTGTCTGTGGAGTCCCACCTTTAGAGACTGTGAGAAATTCGTAGCATGCATGCTAATTACTTTTCTTATACCTGTTTTATTATTCTTCCTTATTTTCCTTTCACTCTGTCTCATATTTTTTAAGAGTCATTTTACTCTACATACTATAGTTTTGTTTGTCTGCTTAGAATGCAAAAGAGGTATTTTGAGGCATGCAATAGATACTTTCTTTTATTTTTTTAAAGCTACTCAGGGAAATGTCATTATCTTACTAGTATCAAAGAGAAAAATTTTGTCATCATGTTCATTTCTGTTTCCTGGTTTCTCACATATATTCTGCCAATGAATCTTTTCTAACTATGCGAACCACCAACCCCAACTCCTAAATCAATTCTTACCAATCTAAATGTCTTCTGAAATGATATAAAGAATGAGGCTTAGGTTCCCTTAAGGCATTTACAGACTTTTTTTCACCATTCTTAACACCACCATTCCTATCAGGGTGCTACCGGAGTTTCACCTTGGATGGACGATTACCTAAATCAGCAATGTCATTACACACCTGATTTCAACCACCTGAGCACTGATCCAGTACCTGCCCAATTCCTACTAGTTGTCAGGATGGTAGTGTGGATGACCCTATGCACATCTGGCTTTGCCACACACATTATCTGCACTGTGACTGGACTGCCCTACTGCCTCCCATGAAACACCTCATGAAGTCTAACTAATTTTCTCAGCATTGTCTTTTACAGTGGAATGAAGTTCCCAAACACCTGGCACTCAAGCACCACTGCCACCACTGAAATTTGAAAACATGAACTTGACCACAAGAGCTCAGAAAAAATAGCTGACATTTAAGAAAGGACCTGCAGTAGTCCCCTTGTTTCAGTGCTACACAGAGACTGGATTTGCTAAATTTGGAAGATGTACCTTTATTAGAAAACTAGAAATGAAATCTGAAAAGTGATGAAGTAGAAATATATACATATACATATACATAGTTACAAATATATATATATAGTTAGAATTTTTAAATATCACTCCACTCTCAATAGTAAGGAGAAAGAGTAGCAAACTCCTGCTATTTACTATTAGCATATTTTCAAAGATAATTGTCCAGTAAGCTTTAATGCCATGATTTGGGCCAGGACTGTCTATTATATAGAAAGCTTTAATGTCATGATTTGGGCCAGGATTGTCTATTATATAGAAAACTTCTAAGATTTTACAACAAGAGTCAGGTTCAGCCAACATAGTTATGTGGTTAAAATGTCTAATGAAAATAGAAGTGATTCTTAAATATAATACTAACCAACATTTCATTTTTAGCCATAAAACATTCTTACACAATGTTAACTATGGGATTTAATGTATCAGGTCCCATTTATTTATAAGAACATACCAGAAAGAACCATAAACTAAGACTAATCTTACCCACCTGCTTTAGTCAGCATTTTCACTGCTGTGACTAAATGATCAGATCAGAACAATTATAGAGGAAGAAAGGTTTACTCAGGGCTTACAGTTTTAGAGGTCCTAGTCCATAGAAGGCCGTCTCCATTCCTTAAAGCTCAAAGTGAGACTGAACATCATGGAGGAAGAGTGTGGAAGAGGGAAGCAGAGAGAGAGATTCCACTCTCCAGATATAAAATATATACCCATAGCCATGCACCAATTCCTACATCCTCCAGTCACACCCTCCCACTTCAATTAATCCCATCTGGGATTAATTTACTGATTGGGTTAAGACTCTTACAAACCAATCATTTCTCCTCTGATTCTTCTAGTATTGTCTCACATGTGAACTTTTGAGGGACATCTCACATCCAAACCATAACACCACCTACAGTAGTTCTTAGGTGTAGTCTGCAGAATACTTGCTTTGAAGTTACCTGAGAAACTCATTTAGAGTAAATTCATGGGACCTACTCCAACTGCTAGAATTAGAACTTTTGGGGTTGGGAACCTGGAATCAGATTTCTTCATTCCGTTAATTATTAGACGCACTGAAGTTTGAGAATCTCGCATAACGAGAAGACAGATGAATAAAAGCCTGACTCACAGTGGGGAGACTGGTTGTGACAGATAATACATAGCACACAAGAAAGTAAAAAGTTACTGCAGTCCATGCAGGCAGCCAGGACAATGAGGTGGGATACCCTACACAATTATATCAACGTCACTGAATTTGAAGCTTCACTATTGCTATCTATGTGAATTATAGGTCTTTTAATCAATGACTTCTTTTCTGTGTCTGTAAAGTAAGAATAACAATAATTAAACTCATAGTGTGGTTGTGAGAATTAAACTATTTAACACAAGTAAAGTACTTGGAGCAATGATCAGGGAAAACTTCACATAGAAAGAATCATTGTAAAATGACTAAACCCTTACCTATTAGAGGTAAATAACATTGTTAGCCACATCCTGGAATGTTTCTGGGCAAAATCATGAGGAAAGGGTTCATCCTTTTCATTATCCCCTTCTAGTTTGATATCTTCCACTCTTATGGAAAGATCGGCCTTCCTGGCCTAAGTTCTATTTTTGTTCTCACCTGCCTACAAAGCTTGTTGTCAGAAGTTTACTTCACTCGAAATTATCTACTGTCCATCCCATCACCTGATGACCCATTGTTTCCAGTAATGAGTCTAAAATGGTGTACCATTGTTGTTTTAGAGAGACTATTTCAAGGTACACATTATCTACCTCAGATTTTCAGGGACAAACCCTCGTCCTGCAGTTTTCTAATGCCCTAAAAAACATAATGGTGAAAGCACAGAATGGGGAAAAGATGCTTCAGAACCTGCGAATCTCTTAGTGATGAGGCATGGCCTAATTGTTCTGCACCTTCACAACAAAACCCTGGAAAAAGTAGTACATCAGGACCAAAGTCACTTACGCCAGATGGATTTTACTACGAAGCGTCTACCTTTCATCAGCTCCCAGGCCCATTCAACTCAGAGATGAGCCATATTTGCCTTTGCCCCTGAATTCCACTCCTTCACCGAGTGGAAATTAACATGATTTTGATAGTCAAGAGTGATATATTTTCCTTTGCTCTTCTGCAACCTGAGAGGCTGCCTGTGCTCTTCTTCTAGCCATTCTTCTTTTCCATGAACCTCAGGATACAACATGTCCTTTCTTTATTTTTAAAGCTGATGTCTCTACTTGGATCTTGAGTTCTATGTACTTTCATCTAACGTGAAGCTTCATCAACTGTCCCCTATTTATTGACTTCAAATGCTTAACATCTTTATGCCTTGGTTTCTTCGCCTAAGTGAAAGTATTACTATTTGGAGTTCTAGCTTGAATTAGACCACACCTTTACTAACCCTGCTGCCCAAGACAAACCACTTATCCTCTTTCCCTTAGTTTCTTCATCTTTAAAACAGAGTTGGTAATTATACCTCACAGGGTTGCTGAGAGATATAAACATACAATATATATAAAGCAACGTGACAATTATCTTATATGTCAGCTTGACTAGGCCATGGCACACAGACATTTTGTCAAATGCTAGTCTAGATGTTACTGTAACATTAATTTTTAGATGAGATTAACATTTAAATCACTAAAGAAGTTTAACCTCCATGATGTGATTGGGGCTCACCCGATCAGTTAAAGACTTAAAGAGAAAAAAATTGAAGTCCTCCTCACCCCCCCAAAGGAAGAAGGAATTCTACCTCCAGACTAACTACTGTTGGACTTAGCTGCGGCATCAACTCTTCCCTGAGTCTCTAGTTTGTCACTTGCCCTGCAGATTTCAGACTAGCCAGCCTCCATGATCATATAAGCCAATATCTTAAAATCTCCAAATCAATTTCTCTCTCTTTCTTCTCTCCCCTCTCCCTTACTCTCCCTCTCTCCATAGATACACAAACATGCGTCTTAAATACACACACATCTTATTGCTTGTATTTTTCTGGAGAACTCCATCTATACACAATCTGGCCAATTTTCTGAGAAAGACACAGTCTTGGGTGATATGGACCCATTCCATCTGTTCCTGACTCACTACAATTTGCTGTCCTCTCAGTCAGGAAGCCATGCCTCACTCTTGGTTCTTAAAGATATCAGAACAACACCTGTGGAATCACAAATGGTGAGGAATGAACTAGAATTACCCTACAGCCACAATATGAAACCCCTGGAGAAGGTGTGTGCTGACTTGATCAGAGGCACAAAAGAAAATAATCTAAAAGTGAAAGAACCAATTTAGATGCCTACCAAGACTTTGAGAATCACTCCAAGAAAAATGCCTTGTGGCGAAAGTTCTGTTATGGAACTGTGACCTTCCAAGAAATTGAGGCATCATGATAACCCCCTTTTCAAATCCCAGTTCTTGCAATCAAGTCAGAAAGATTTCAGACATGTTGCGCAGAGTAATAGGAACGAGTTTATTGAAGGGAAAAGAAAGAGGAAGGGGACATTCTCAAGGCAGAGAGTGAGTTCTCTCAGAAAGGAGAGGGACAATGTGCCTCTCCTGCACTCCAGTTTTATTGGGGATCCCAGAGAAGTTTCCAGAGTCCCATTCAGGTCCATCTCTTGCTTTTGAATGACAGCAAGATGACATTAGACTTTCAAATCCTCACTGCCATGGCAACTCTAGGTCATCTTGGCCCATGCTGACCTGTTCTAATTGAATTCTTAATCATACATTCTTACAGATTTTAGGGGTAGGAGGAACTGTAAGCACCCAGAAACCCCTCCGGATGTGGGAACTCACGCAAGAGAGTTTATTAAGCAGACAGACAGAGTGTCTCCCTGCAGGGTAAGAGAGAGTGTGCGAGAGAGAGAGAGAGAGAGAGTGAAAGCCAGGAGGAGAGAGAGAGAGAAAATGGCAGGGGAACTATTCTTAAGCTGTGGAATTTTGCAGGCTAATAACAAGGGACCAATGGCTGGCGAGGATAGCCAGCTAACGATCTGGGTTGTAAAGTGGTGTGGGGGAGCAGAATGATGGCGGTGGCAAAATAGCAGATCTGATGCCAACAGGAACCATCATAATTTCCCAAGTTTCAGGATCTGGTCATAAAATTCTGGGGTCCTCCCATCAGCATTATCTTGAGCATGTGTTTCTACTGCAGTTAACAGGTAGTTTGCTGAGGAATGTGAAATATGCTGTCTACTTAGGCCAGGCAGACCTGCAGGTAAATTGCTTCTTGGAAAAGATAGCATGTGGGGGTCAGCAAAACAAGCATTTTATAGAATTATATTCTTTGTTTGTTTTATATGCCCATAACCTGACACTGCTGGGAACTCGAACCCGGGCCTCCAGCATGCGAGGCAGGCACTCTACGAGAAGGGCTACACCCCCGACACTAGAATTATATTCTTAACCTCATGTTCCCACCATCCTCTAACAGTTCTGTCTGTCCCCTAACAGTCCTAAGATGTGGAATCATTTCTAGATGAAAATTCACAAGCCACTCACTGACTTACACAGTTCTGAGATTGCTAAGTAGAATACTTCCATCAGTGTTGAGCCAGAAGAGAAGTACCATCACAGATGCCTAAGTTGACTATTTTAATAAATTGATTATTCATTATTAACAACAACAAAAATATCTGGCACACTGGAAGAACTTAATAAATGTAATTTTTACTATAAGGGCTTTGAGGACTAAATCAATTATGTATGTAAAATATTAGCACACTGGTATACACTAAGTAGATTTTTTTTATAGCATTAGCTATTTCTATATTTTCAGGACCAACAGCATATGATTTAATAAATGTTTGTTATCTGAATGGATGAGAATGAAATCAGAATTTTGAGATGAGACTAGATTCCTCACTTCACCAATTTTCTTCTGGGCTCTTATTTTGTGAATTTGAAGAATAAAATCTATGGGCAATAACAGAAGAGAAGAGTAAATGGATAAGGGTTTGTTTAAGTGAGAAGAGAGAGAATTCCTGCGTTGCGGGAGGGAGACCGATAGCAGGAAAACCCAGTTTGGTGTGCTAGTTTAGGGGCTTATATGGTTTTGGAGTATGAGTAGTGATCAAAATCTATCTTAAACCGACATTTAAAAAGTTACCAAGGCTATTGATTGTGTCCTTTCAACAGAGTTTTAAATCATTCCTGTAACACCCATTCAGTTCACTATGATCTTTAATTTTCCTACCTCTCTGGGACAAAGTGAAGCCAGAATTGGGAACAGGCAGTTAGTGTAGAAATAGAGGATTGGGCCAAATCTAGGAAATGAAAGCCATGAAAGCCATCTGCCTCTGGAAGTTGGAGACTGCCCCTGGGAGAATGGAATGTCAAGGATCTCCGGAGCCCATTGATTACCAAATTTACCTGCCCTTATCAAGGACTGCAGGCAAGGAGCTGCTATTTAATGCCCCCTGGGACCTTACCTGCCTGAATCACTTTGACCTCTCCCCTCTCCCAGACTTCTTGTGATTCTAGAACATCAGCCAGGGCCCCCTTCCCCCCAGGAGAAGTCTGTATTATAACCTTTAAATAAAACCTGCTTAGTATGCTTGCCTGGGTGTGCTTCTCTGATGTTATACTTCAACACCTGAGGAAGCAGAACTCGTCACCAGAAAATGGTGGTATCAAAAGGAGTTGGTTGGAGTGTTCCCATAGGTGAGCCTCATGGTCTTTTACACTTGAAAAAGACCTTGATGGTGCCAATTAATATTTTTACCTGTTACCACAGTGTGGTCTCTGTTTTTAAATAAGACCTCAACTGGGACCCATTGCCTGACCATTATGTATTCTTCTTCAAGAGGATAACAAAATATATAATATGCAAAATATAGCACTCATTTTTTAAAACTCACATACATTTTTCATGATAATTATATTGCTTTTAATATTAAGTATTAAGGGGCTGGGGAGATAGCTCAGTCGGTAGAGTGCTTGCCTTGCAAGCACAAGGCCCTGGGTTTGATCCCCAGCACCGCAAAAAAAAAAAAAAAAAATTAAGTATTAAGATATTATTCTGAATACTACATCAGTGGAATATAAGAAACTCGGGAAGAGCCTGCAGGGTGACCACATCAATTGTGTTCAGAGAACTGTCCCGCGGCTAAAAATAAAAATATATTTTGAGTAGTCAGTTCAGGTATGGGAGGAAGGAGTAAATTAAAACACCCTCAAGGAACCACTATCCTAGCCAAATCTTACAGTCCAGCTACCAAGCCAGAGGACAGTCAAGAGGTCCAAGAGCATTGGTTAAGCATAAGATCCACATGGAAGTGAGAAGGTAGAGCGTCAGAGTCACAACTCTATCTGGGAAACAGAAATCTTTGAACCTAAGTCCACTAATGCTACACCTTCTCATTCACTGCTATGCTTCTTGAAAGAAAAGTCTACCTTATCTGTCACTTCTGTCAAAGAAAAATTGCACCCAGCAGAGTTCAACAAACAGTACTTTATTCAAGACTATTGTAGGTGCAAAGAATATTGCAATAGGAGAACAAGACTGAGCTCTGTTGAAACAAAAGACAGATGTTTTGAACCCAGAAGTGAGTTAATGGGATGGAAATGGGAGACACTGGGGAGGAGGAGTTTATCAATGGGATTAGGTCATCTGAGCTTCCTCAATTGGCACTAATGAAAATTAGGCTCTTATCTACCATAGACCCCAGGAAAATAAGGACCTATCTTTCCTTTTACATTTCAAAAGGATGGTTCTTAAGTCCTTGAGAAAGACGTTTCTAAACTGTAAAACTGGCAAGAGGCTGGAAGAAGAAGATTTACATCTCAAAGGGCAAGAGAAAGGGTTTGAAATTGCAAATGCTTTTGTAAATGCTCTAAGGAAAGAGAGGTTGGAGGAAGAAACCTATCTAAAATTTAACCAAGCTTAGGGAATTGTTAAGGTCATCTTGGTCACCTCTTCCTAAACTACATTTTCTCCTTGACTCACGCAATTCAACCTCTTTACCACGTCATTCTATCTGCTTTTCCTTAAATCTGATATGCTTATTGTAGATATGACTAAACTTGTATTTTCCTTGGTTTGTCTGTCGTACTTAAAACCATTGACTAATATCTCCCGAATATGTTCTACTTTCTTTAAATTCCATTTCCTATTTCTCCTCCTCTTCACATATTGCTTGGAGCAGTTGGGAGTCTATCTCTGTTTATTTGCTTGTTTGTTTTTAATTTGATCCCCTGGCTCCCTCTCTCACTTCCCTTCTCTTTTCTTTTAACTCTTTTTCATTGTTATATAACAGTTTTTCTTTCTCCAAACATTTCTTCCTTCATCCCAAGGCAAACATCTTCTTAAAAGGCAAAATGTTTTGTGTTCACTAGACAAAAGAGAAACCTAGCAATGTGTTAGCTTGTATGGACAAAATTTGTAAAGCAGAAGCAATTGCTCTGTTTGTCCTGTGACACTAAACTTTACAATTTTTTCATCACAATAAAAACAGAAGAAAAATTGTGCCCTTTTCATAAAACCTCCCATTGCTATGGTTTGGATTTCTGTTAGTACTGTTACCACCACTGTCCTCGTTACCTTATGCTTTGGCTCCTATGAGATCTCACCTACTGCTCAGCTCCACCCGAATGTCACAAGCATTTACAACTCAACAGGCCTCAAACTCAGTTTATAATCTTATCCCACACCAGCTAATCCCACTCTGCTCTCCTATTTTATAAATGACATTTCCATCCACAGTACTTATTGACTCTTCTCTTTTCTGTCACCCACTATCCAATCCATCACCAAATCCTGTCTACTTCCTCTCCTGCCCAGCTAGTCCTTCTTTCATATCTTTATCCTTACTGTCAATGTTTTACTTCTATCTTCACCATTTCTTATCTGGATTATTTCAGCAGCCATCCAACAAGTATCCCTGTATCCCAAATCCCCTGACTGAAATACCTCCTTTACATTACCATCAAATTCTTTCTAAGCTGCACATCTCATCATTGTTAGCTTCCTGTGTCAAGTTTTTCAGCAGATATCCCACTTCCTCGTGATGGTGAATAGGATCCTTCACACCCCTCTGCCTGCTTCTCCAGCAGCGGCATCTCTCATCACTCTTACCCTCAAAATCCATGCCTCAGCCAAACTGAACTATTTAAAGATGCAGGAGTGTGACATTTTCCCTTGGCATGCTTTCATCCCCTGGTGGCTTTCTGGCTGTAAAGCCACCTGCCCATCACTACCACTTCGTTTTCCCAGCTTACTAATTTTGCTAAGACTCACTTCCTCATGAAATCCTTCCCTGTGCTGAAAAGCTCTCCTCTGTGACCTCCTGTAGGTTGCACTTGCTGCTCTACAGTTCCCCTTGTATTGTATAGCAATAGTTCATTTATTCCCTGTCTTCCCTCTTCAGTAAGAGTTCTTTGCAGGTGAGCACTGATCTCTTATCTCTATTGGCATTACAAGTTGAGTTCATGCGGCCTTGAACATGAACTAAGAAAGTCAGGTAAGATTTTAGAGCTATGAGAATCAAATTATAAAATTCATGAAGTTATAAATGCATATAAACCTTAATCAGATATGCCCAGTGAAGAATGAAGGATTACATGATAACAAAGAGAAATTGTCAAACATCTTAGTGTGAGCCCTCCCCTAAGAAACCTAGAAAAACATAATCTATTGAACCTCATTGGTCATATGCAAATTATGTAATTTATTGTTACAAGCTTAAATTAAAAACTGGAGGGGAAAAAGCATCAAAACTCACACGGTTTGCAACAAGCATATAATGTTACCCAGTATTTAAATAACACTTTACAGTCCCTGAACTTAATGGTATCCCATAGTTTGCCAATATCTCACAGGACAGTTTCTCAAGACCCCCCAGTCAATCATGGGCCCCAAAAGACTAGAGCTCCTGCATCATGCTCTAAACTCAGATAGGCAACATAGCTAACTTCTAACAATACACTGTGGATCTATCCGTTTCTTTTGCCAGTCCATGCCTCTTATGTACAAAGCACAGAGCTTTTTTGGGATACACTCAATCTCAACAGAGGAACCTCCATGCTCTGTATTTCCTAATCTTAAACATCAGTTATTCTCAATCCCTATGATGGCTACCCCTTAATTTAAGACCTTCACTATCTGCAGATACTTGCTCCCTAAAGAGTGTTCTCACATTATTTCACTAAGACAGTGGTTCTGAAACTTGAGTGCACATGAGAATCACCTGAAGACATGTTTAAAATTTCATAACTTGGAAGGGGAATAGGAAAGGAGGACAATGGAATTAGAAAATTTAACAAATTTACTCTGAGAAGTAATAGACACATTTTATCATTATTTAAATAGTAGGACCAAGTTTTTAAAAAGATAGTCACAAGTGAGTCTACAAGTTGCAGTAAATATTTAGGTTTAGAAAAATATAATACTGAATGTGCAATATAAAATAATAATTTGTAAGGTAAGATAATCCCAAGAATCAGTGGAGGTTTAGAAATATATCTGCCGAAGTTAAGGAGTTAGCAAGATTATGTTGTTTTGTAAAGGGGACCATTGTGCATCAAATTTTATTCAGTCTCTTGGAAGACAAGAGCAGCCTGTTCAATGACCAATAAAATCATGAACAAAATGATATAGACCTAGGCATTGACTGAAATAAATTTCCTGGTTTGCCGTGTGGACTTTCATTTTAGACACAAAAACAAAATGATTCTCAACTTCCTCTATGATGCCAAACTACCAGAAGCCTTTCTAAGTACCTATTGAGGACCCACATGTCATTGGCAACATTTTACAAAGGCTATTCATGTATTCTAGGCCAATTCCAGGATTCTGTGAATAATGCCTTCCATGACATTATAGAGCTTTAGGATAATGGAAAACCACAGGACCTAAAGAACTTGGTTCATGCTCTAGCTCATCAGTTACCAACTATGTGATTTCTATTGAAGTTACTTGGGATAATTTCAAATTTTAAGTTATATTTAAATTTTAATAACTATGATACATATAATTTATATGAGGGATAGAAGAGAAATATTCACCTTGAGAAATGGAAGACTTTGGTCTGATAAGTTATATCTTACATAATAACAGGCAAGTTCCATCATTATTCAAACAGGAGGACTTCACCTTAAATTTAATTTTAATTTTTTAACAATTAAAATAGTAATAACATATGAAACCAAACAGTTCTGTTTATGGTATTTCATATTATTGCTTATCATATAAATTCATACAGAATTTAAGGCAATAATAAAAATGAAAACATCTGAACACTGAGATGTAGTCTGTCGTATCTGACAGAAGAGTCTTTGCTTAGGACCAGGGACTAGCCACCCTGGATCTTAAGGTGAAGGTGGACACATTTGACCACCTTAGGGTGAGGACTGGTCATATCAGAAAATCCAATCATGTTTTAGGGTGTGGGATTTGCTTCACACACTGTTGACCTGGTATCTGAGATTAAACACATAGGCAATGAATCAATCAATCATACCTATGAAATGGGGATTCAATAAAACCTCCGAACACGAGGCATGGGTTACCTTCTCTGGGTAGCAAGACTCTGTGCATATGGTCACAACAAGTTGTAAGAAATAGTACATCCTGCTTGCATGTGAGACTTCACATGTGGTTTCCTCCCAGACACTGCCTTATGAGTCTCTTCCCTTTGGCTGAGTTTGCTCTGTGTGCTTTCCCTATAATAAACTACAACCATGAGTTTAATAACTTTCTGTGAATTTTGAGTTCTTCAAGTGAGTTATCAAAGATAAGAATGGGGGCTGGGGATATAGCTCAGTTGGTAGAGTGCTTGCTTTGCAAGCACAAGGCCCTGGGTTCAATCCCCAGCACTGCAAAAAAAAAAAAAAAAAAAAAAAAAAGAATGGTTTTGGGGTTCCCTCAAACTTATGATTGATGTCAGAATTAAGGAAAGTGTTGAAAACTGTGTCTTCAAAACTCAGTTCT
Organism: Sciurus carolinensis; assembly: GCF_902686445.1. Lineage (NCBI taxonomy): Eukaryota > Metazoa > Chordata > Mammalia > Rodentia > Sciuridae > Sciurus > Sciurus carolinensis. The sequence goes on from NC_062214.1 coordinate 145,794,161, forward strand.
CTAACTCTGAGAAAAAAGATATCATTTAAGTTCATATAAATGACAATTCCCAGTACAGAATTCACCATTTGTGGTAACATCCTCAAACAAACAAAAAGATAAAATAAGCAATTTAATGAACATTTCTTAAACTAATTATTTTTTTAAATTCTAATTTGAAGTTATCAAGCAAAAAGATGTACCTCTAAGAATTTAATCCTGTTTATTTGAAGATGTTTCCCTAGTTTTGTGTGAAGGTCATTCTCATATTCATCCAAATAACCAAGATTATTTTCATTGTCCTTTTCATAGTTGTCTTTGTTATTTGCATGATTGAAAACAGCCATCATTAAGGTTTTGTCTTTCTGTGACTTGGTCAAAATTGTTACTTCTAGACCAGAGTCCTGAGACACCTTACATTCAGGAAGTGATATTCCATCCACCTCTTTTCTGTTTTAAATCCCTTCAAGATCAAGCCTGGGAGTCTATATCATGTCCAGGATCATCTGCTGACATTACAGGATAAAAGAACGAGTGATTTCTACAGCTTGTTTTATTTTTGGTAATAAGATTTTAAAAGTTTGATTAAACTGAAAACAGTGCTCTATCTTTACTAGCAGTGGTACTCAGCTGAGTGTGATTTTACCCCCAGGGACATGCAACAATGTCTAGAGACATATTTCATTGTGACGATTAGGGGGAAATTATTACCATCCCATAGTAGGCAGAGGCCAGAGGTACTACTGTATGTTCTACAATATGCTGAACAACCCTTCCCAGCAGAGAACTGCCTGGTCCCAAATATCAATGGTACCATGAGTGAGAAATCCTGCTGCAGAGATAAGTTATAGTTCCAAACCGAGCGTTCCTGAGATGATCACAGGAGTCGTCCATCATGAATCTTTCTGAAAACATCACTGTTCTTCCTGTATATAAAAGGGAAATCATACCTACAGATGCAAAGTAGAGATTCTCACCCATCTGAGTAAAATCCCAAAGCTTTTAAGGTTCATAGGGGTTATACACCAGAATCCTTTGGGGAAATTATAACTACAGATTTCTCAAGTTCCTCTTTCAGAGGTTCTTAATCAATATGTGTATGTTGGGAACTAAGAATCTCTATAAGGGACCAGTTCTCCTGGTGGCTGTAATGAGAAAGCACCTTTGCAAACTGCTCACCTAGAGAAACATCTGAGTCCTGTTTAAACTACAAATTGTCAAGCCTACCCTGGCCCTAGGCCACTGAATCAGAATTTCCAGAGTGGAAGCCTAAAAACTTGTATTTTTAACAATTGTTCCTACATTTCTCTTATTATAGATATGTTTAAGGAACAATGACCAAGAGGATATCTTTTTAAAAAAATGTTAAAAACCAAATTTGTTCCACCAGCCACCACAAGAAATAGGACCATTAAAATTTTGGTTACAAAAAATAAAATGAAGATTAAAGTCCAGTAGGATACCATGGCATGAAGTGTGTGAAGGTATTGTCACCTGTTCTATTGTACATGCACTATGTGGAGAGAAGTGTCATCAATAATTGTCACTTTCAATGGATATTGTAGAGAGAATTTTCTCAGTCACTACACTTTGTATTCTATGCCAATATTTTTGAACATTTACATAATGGTTAATAAAGGCAATATAAAATGGCAGACCAGGGCCCATGATGGGCTCAACCCTTTGTCAGTTTCCCAGGTGACCCTTGTACATGAGTGTAAGAACTCAGCCTCAGAGTACACTTCTGTTAATATTTCTGACTCAAGCTCTTCAGAGACAGCTCAGTGCTAATGAGTATCTAGATGGCTCACTTATGTCAGGCTTCCTGCCATCTGACTAAGGGACCACAAGTGAGTCATATTTCATAAGCTATGGAAAGGCTATATTGGTAGCCATAGAAAATAAATGACTCATCCAGAGGCCAGCTGTTCCATAAAGCTATAAGGAAAGAAGGGACAGAATTCATGGAAAACAACTGCTGCTAGTCTTCAGTATGTCATCACACTTTCTCCTTTTGGAAAGAACATTAGCTATCATTTCAATCAATCTACTGGAGTTTCCTATATTCACTATATCAATCAAGTTGGTTGTCCAAAATCTGGGTATATGATGAATTATCCTGGGAAGGTTTGTTTTTGTTTTTGTTATGCTTTATTGGATCTCACCTCAGCTCTGCTACACTAAATCCTCTAGAAGTCATAGAATTTCTAAAACAAAGCTGTACTTTCTATCTTCAGGCAACTTTTTTAAATGCCTCATTCTGTGCTCACAAAATGGTTCCTCATAACTTCCAAACATTGGTTCAGTCACCTAAGGCCTGTCTTATTTTCTCTTGGCTAAATTTTGCCAATCTTCCTACTGTCCAACATGGGACATAATAATGAAGTCCCTAACATCTGCTTGGTCTCCCCTAAATGTTTTCTTGTTTGAATATCACAGCCCAGAAGAAGTATAACATTCTAGTGCAGGGTGCAGCAGGGTAGGCCCCTCCTGTACTCTCCCACACTCTGCTTCTATTAGTGAACTCAGCTCTTCCATTGACTTATCACACTGACCTTACCTTAGCAAGGTCTGGATACCACTTTGCAATCATTTCACATTTCTCTGATCAGATTCCTCTCCAATCCTCCCACAGAACCTTGTCAAAATCCTTATTTAACTTTCTATTTACTTCCTATCTCTAAATCCTTACTCTTAGCTGAGGGCACCAACTTCATAAACCATGGAGAAAACACAGGCCTACTGTGTCCTAACCCACCAAACTAACATTTTTGCAGAACACAAACTACCAAATCAGAACCACACATACCAGAGATCTTACCTGGTAGCTAGTTTCACTAATAATGTAAAGCACATAAGCAACCAAGAGGTACCTGATGAATTAGCCTGGGAAGATGTCTGAAATATCCTGTGTGGCTCAAGTCCTTCCTTCCTACATTGTAACAGAAGCCATCTGGACCAGAATAATACATGAGATTTCTAATTAAGGGCTTGTGGGTCTACTTACATAGTGGAGAAGATTTAGTTATGAAACAACTCTATTTTATACTCAGAGAGTTGTGTAGTTGCTGTGACACTTTCCATACCTTAGAACTCTGAAGGTTCTGTATGTGTTTATCATAAGAAACTCTAAGCCAGGGACAACCTCTAAAAGACATTCCATAAATAAGGACTCTTCTTATAACAAATATCATTAGTCTATTTACCTGAAGAACCATTTACCATGCTCACAAGGACATTAGTCTAGGTAAACTGCCTTCTTTTCTTTCCCTCAGAAACTTCTTTCTGATATTCAAGACAGAAATGAATCACAGGCCTGATCTTTTTAACTCCTTCCTCCTCAATATGTATTCTTATCATTATTTATTGTTCTCATAGAGAAAGAGCTCCTACTTTATACTAATCAAGTACTCTGAATATGAGTCCCTCAGTATTATTTTCATTATACCCTCTGATATGTTTTATTATGTCCTCTTTTCTCTTTTATCAAGCCCTCTGTATTCATTGGCTTTTTATTACTGTGGCAAAATGCCTCATCAAAACAACTTAAAGAAGGAAAGATTTATTTGGGTTCACAGTTTTGGAGGTTTCAGTCAATTGTTAGCTGCCTCATTGGCTCTGAGCCTATGGTGAGGCAAAGTATCATGGTGAAGGTTTGTGGAGAACCAGAGTGCTGACCTCTTGCAGCCAAGAAGCAAAGAGAGGGAGAAGGAGAGAAAGATAGTTTTAATATAGTCCTACCTACTACCTACTAGCATCTTCTCCTTAATATGTATATATTCATTTTCTCATTTAAAAACCATTCCTCAGTAAGTTATGCCAGAAATATCTAATATCTCCTTTGTCTTAATCATACAACTAAAATTCTTGACATTTCTTTAAACCTAAATGTGACTGTTTGCTCCCCCTTATATGGAGCATTTGGGTATTTCCTGGGTCACATATTATACTTTTAGTTGTTCACTGAATATTTCCATCTCTGTGTCCCATAAGTGCCTAAAACTCAAAATACCCAAAACTAAAATTATCATCTCTAACTTCTGTTCTCCAGCATGTTTCCATGTCTTTTTCCCAATTTTAGTGAGTAGAACACACACATACCTAGATGTTCAAACAGGAAATAATACAAAAGTGCTTTTTTTTTTTTTGGCATCTCCACAATAATTCTCCAAATCCATTTTCCTTTCACCAACAATAATAGTGCATGCATTAAAGTGTTTACCCTGTGAGTTAAATAACTCATTACTCAAATCAAGTCATACCAGACCACATCTCTCCATATTTTCTAGTCATTGTAAGAGATTTCACTAAATCCTGAAGTCAGGATGCCCTAAATCTAACATATTTTTCTAATCCGCTAGTTCAGAAACCTTTTTAATTAAGGAAATGAGACAGTAATGTGGTAATTGATTTAGTATATGACATTACTTGTACACTGTATGACTTCATTTGGTTTTTGCCTTTGTCGCTGCTGTTGCTTTAGCTTTAGTTTTGGTTTTTCTGTCAGTTCTTACCCACAGCCATAGAGTCTTTTTGACCCCCAGTTGCTATGGTGACATTTTTAAACAAGATTTAGGGGGAAAATATCAAGATTGGCTTGACTCTCCAAATATAATTTGGCCTGGTGCAAATTTGGATGGAAAAATCTCTCTAGCAGAGCCAAAATTATAATTTTCCATCACAGAAATCATTGTGGAGTCTAATTTTCAGAATTCCCTAATGACTCTATTTTAGACAGCTTTTTCATCACTGTGGTCAAAAGACCTGGCCAAAACAATTTTAATGGAGGAAAAGTTTATTTGGGGCTCACAATTTCAGAGATCTCAGTCCATAAATGGTCACCTCTATTGCTCTGGGCCCAAGATGAGGTAGCAGACAAAAAATAAAATATGACATATACAAATAATAAATTATGGCAGAAGGGTATGAGGGAGGAAAGCAGTATAAGACATGGAAAATAGGCAGCAGAAAGTGAGAGCTCCTCTCACCAGGGGCAAAACACCAACCCTAAAGACATGACCCCAGTGACCTACCTCCTCCAATCACACCCTTCCTGTCTAAAGCTACCAGCCAATTAATCCCTCTTGGGGGATTAATGCACTGACTAGGTTAAAGTTCTCATAACCCAGGTATTTCACCTCTAAACTTTCTTTTATGAACTTTTTTAGGGGATACCTCATATCTAAACTATAACAAACTCCTAAATGGTTAAAGATCTATACCATCTAGTAAATGTTTTTAGACTTAAATGTACACATATTTATAATGAGTATATATTGTTGCCTATAATCCTGCGGGAATTTATCGGAGGCAGACTGGGAATGAACAACTTCTTTGTCTTTCTCTGAACTGCTTCCTTGCTTGCTTCCTTGCTTGCTTCCTTGTTCCCTAGTTTATAGAGGAAGAGAGGCTTGCTTGCTTTTAGAGGTGTTATGCTTTCAGAGGTCTGCTGCTTCTTAGTGGTGCATCCTGTGTCCTCCTCCCAGGTGAAGAAAATGTCTTATATACACTAAGGCAACCAATCAGTTTAGGATTAAGTAGCACGATTGAAGCACGCACCACGGTACCAATCAAGAAAGAATGAGGAACATCTGTTGACCACGAGCGCAGAAGAGACATCAACCAATCAGGCAAAAGGTCATGAGAGATCACGCCATGTTAACACTAATTATGTGCCACCTCTTGGCCCAACACCAGCTGCCATCTTAGAGCCACTTCCTCAAACGGCTGTAAGTGTGTCTCTATAAGATTTGTTATACGTAATTGACTTACACAGTTGTGACGGTTGTGAGGGTTCCTGTGTCTGAAATCCATAAAAGAGGCTGGCAGGCTAGAAAGTCAGGCAGGTATTAATGTTTCAGTCATAGGTCCAAAATTTTTAGGGGTGACCTGCAGGCAGACAACTCAGCATGAATCCCTACTGTAATCTTAGGGCAACATTTCTTCACTGGTAACCTCAGGTTTTGCTTTTAATCTCTTCAAGTGATTGGAGGAAACTCATTCATATTACTAAGGGTAAGTAACACTTAAAGACAATATATTGTAGATATTAACCACATCTATAAAATACCATCATAGCAACACCTAGATTAGTTTTTTTTTCATTTTTTAAATTTTATTTGTTCTAATTAGTTGTACATGACAGTAGAATGCATTTATACATTTTGATGGATCATACATAAATGAAGTATATGCTCTCATTTTTCTGATTATACATATTGCAGGATTGGGTTTTTTTATTTTTTATTTTTACAGACTGCATTGAGATTCATTGTATACAAATGGGATACAACTTTTCATTTCTATGGTTGTGCATGATGTAGATTCACACCATTCGTGTAATCATATGTGTACATAGGGTAATGATGTCTGTCTCGTTCCACCATCCTTCATATCCCCAACCCCTCCTCCTTCTCATTTCCCTCTACATAAAGTTTCTCCATTCTTCTCTTACCCCTCCAGCCCCCCCACCCCAATTATGTATCATCATCCACTTATCAGGGAAAAACAATTTGACCTTTGGTTTTGTGGGTTTGGCTTATTTCACTTAGCATGATATTCCATCCATTTATCTGCAAATGCCATAATATTATTATTCTTTATGGCTGAATAATATTCCACTGTGTATATATACCACAGTTTCTTTTTATTCATTCATCTGTTGGAGGACATCTAGTTTGGTTCCACAATCTAGCTATTGTGATGGTATAAACATTAATGTGACTGCGTTACTGTAGTATGCTAATTTTAAGTCCTTTGGGTATAAACCAAGGCATGGGATAACTGGGTCAAAGGGTGGGTTCATTCCAAGTTTTCTGAGGAAATTCATCTGGAAGAATAAGAGACCTCGAATAGCCAAAGCAATCCTGAGCAGAAAAAATGAAGCAGGAGGTATCACAATACCAGACATTAAACTATACTACAGAGCAATAGTAACAAAAGTGGCATGTTATTAGTACCAAAATTGACAGGCAAACCAATGGTACAGAATAAAAGACACAGAGATGAACCCACATAAATACAGTTATTTCATACTAGACAAAGAAGTCAAACCCATATAGTGGAAAAAAGACTGTTCAACAAATGGTGCTGGGAAAACTGGAGGTTCATACACAGTAAAATAAAATTAAACCTCTATCTCTCACCCTGCACAAAACTCAACTCAAAATGGTTCAAGGACCTAGGAATTAGACTAGAGCCTCTGCACCAGATGGAAGAAAAAGTAGGTCTGAATCTTTATCATGTTGGCTTAGGACCAGACTTCCTTAAAACAAGACTCCCGGAGCACAAGAAATCAAAGCAAGAATCAATAAATGGGATGAACTCAAACTAAACAGCTTTTTCTCAGCAAAAAGAGCCTACAGAGTGGGAGAAAGTTTTTTCCACATGCACTTCAGATAGAGCACTAATCTCCAAACTTTATAAAGAACTTACAAAACTTTACACCAAAAATACAAAGAACCCAATCAATAAATGGACCAAGGAACTGGACAGATGCTTTACAAAAGAAGACATATAGGTGATTAACAAATATATGAAAAAATGTTCAACATCTGTAGTAATTAGAGAAATGCAAATTAAAGCAACTCTAAGATTTCATCTTACTCCAATTAGAATGGTTATTATCAAGAACACAAGCAATAATAGATATTGGTGTGGATGTGGGGGAAAAGGCACACTTGTATATTGCTGGTGGAGTTGCAAATTGGTGCAGCCACTCTGGAAAGCAGGATTGGTTTTTAATGATTAAATAAAATGACATTCAAGATTAGCCATCACAACCTTATAACAATTTGTTCTAGTCTTTTTCTCCAGGTATAAGTAGGATTATACATGTGAGAGTAATAATAAAACATAACACAAAGGAAATTCTTTAAAAAGGAGCTTCTTGAATTGAATAGGAAGAAGTTCAATAGAATAGAGCAAGCAGATCTGGAGGAGGGAAGAGGGTGAGGAAACTAAAGGTACTAAGGAAGTAGTTTGATCAAATTTAGGTTATGTGCATGTGTGAAAATGACATAATGAATCTCACTGTCATATATAATTGTAATATACCAATAAAAATAAAATTTTAAATCTGAAAAATGTTTATAAATATTTTTCATAATTGCTTTCATATATTCTTGGTAAAAGAGGTACCAGCACCTTCATATTCTCAGAGATGTGTTCAGTTATACCAGTTCAATTATTTGCAGTTGGATTCACAAAGAGCTCTTGGGCTGATCTGGGAATTATGCCTGGTTGACTGTCTTACAAGTATCTTTCATGACCTGAAATATATCTTCAACTTCTCTTTTTTAAGCCTGTTCTTAGGATTCTCTATAAAGAAAATGAAATCATTTGCCCACCCTTTTCTCATACCTAGCTATCTGACACTCTAAAATAAGAGAACACATAAAAATCATCATATCAAAATATTCTCAAAGCAAGACCTTCTTCCCACTCTCCTCACTCCTTTGTTATGTCTTTTCTTGTAGGAACTACCCCTCTCAGAATATAGTGTACCACCATCACTATTTTTTACATTCTTTCATACCTTGTCATTTTCCAAAAATTAGTCTTGGTGCCTCAAGTGCAAATCAAAAGATACTAATGGAGATGAGAAACTTGATGGCTACTTTAAAATCACAGCCTATCTTTACAGTGGAAGGATGTTTGGTACTCATAAAGAAGTTTCAAAAAGGCTGGGCGAGAGCTTTGGAGAGATGTAAGCCATCAGATCATACAGATAATATTTACAGGTTTTTATTACAAGATTAAATAAGCTCACCAAGGAAGTAAATGTAGATAGAGAAAGGAAGGAACACTAGAACTGAACCTTGGGGTTCTCCGGCATTAAGAAGCTGAGAGATGATGGGAAATTGGCAAAGAAGATGGAGAATAATCCACTGACTATGTAGGAGGAAAAAGTTCTAGAAACAAAGGAGGAAAGTATCCCAAAGAAGAGACAGTATTCAAATGTAAATGATCTACTGTGTTAAAAGACACCACCAGGCTAAAAAAATGAGGGTGGGCATTGACTATTACATTTGGCAGTGGTAATTGCTGACCTTTATGATTACAATTCCATTGGACAGTAAGAATGAGAGTCTGACTGGAACAGGTTCCAGGGAGAATAGACAAAGAGGAATTAAACATAGTAAGTAAATTACTTCAACGTTTGCTGTCAAAGAAAACCAAGAAATAGAGCTGTGACTGGAAGATAAAATACAAAGGGGATGTTTATTTGCTTGTACATGATGAATAAAAATAAGAAGGATGTTTGAAAGTTAATAAGTAGAAAGAGAAACTTTGATGAAATCTAATGGGGAAAAATGATGATGCAGAAGAAAAGTGAAGATTTGACAAATCTGTGTCCTTATGGAGGCAGGAAGAGATAGAGTCCAGTGAAGGAGTTGGTCTTCGACAGGATTGGGAAGAATGCATTTGTTCTCTTTACTGTAAAAGCATTAAATAAGGTACAATCCATGAGGACAGATGCTTATCAATGATTAGGTATGAAAAGGGTCGGGGGGTGCTAGATTCAAGAAAAGTTCTCATGGAGAAATGCTGACTGAACTAGAACTTGAAGGACAAATAGGATCTCCTAAATTGGAGAGAGTTAATGGTGCTGAAGAGCATTCCAAATAGGAAAATTTTCAGAACTGACAAGAGGGCATATGCCTACTTCTCCCTGCTTTACCCTGCTAAATATAAACATTGGAGATAATGAAAGAGACAACCAAAGGAGAACTCTGAAAGGAAGAAAATGGAAGGCAAAACTGATTAGAGAACCCAGGACTAGAGGAACAGCAAGGTGGCAGGGTATTTTACAGTCCCTACCCAACCCAAAACAGTGACTCTAGCCCACTATTTCCAGATTTACAACCTCGCAATAGAAGGCAGCCCAGGCAGACTCATTTCTCTCTTGGATTGAAAAGGAGTTCATCAACAAGACCAGGCAAAACTTGCAGGCACCAGCCCCAGCAATGGAGATAGGTCAGGAGCCACATTGGCAATAAGGAGCTGGAGGAAGCAGTCTTCACTACTCCACCCACACATTTCCTCCCTTAAGGATGTTAGTGGCACTGAAAGAGGGAATCCTGAAACACTATGTCTAGCCCAGGAAGACACTACCTTCCACAATAAGAGGCAGTGTAACTTGAAGCACCAAAAGAGTGATTCCAGGCACATAAGCACCTGCCAAGGAATCCTTTTCATCCAATGGGAATAAAGCTCCCCTTCCTACCTAGAGGCTTCAGGCCAGAGGAAGTTCCTTCTGCTCCCTCAGGTGGCATTAGCAGGAACCAGTGGGAGTCCCAGGGTAAATTAAGCAGACCAAAATAGCGCCACACATGCTCCGAAAATTAAGTTTTCTTCGGAACCATAATTCACAAAAGTAGGCCAGAGTGCTGGACTGTTTAGCTCAGCAATAGAGCTCTTGTTTTGTATGCATGAGGCACTGGGTTCGCTCCTCAGCACCACATAAAAATAAATAAATAAAATAAAGGTATTGTGTCAGCTATGGCTAAAAAAAAAATCATTAAAAAAAAAGTAAGCCAGAACATTTAGGCTAAGCCTAAACAAGGAGGCTGCCTACTAAAATAAAAAAATTTAAATGGGATGGGATGCAGATTTGCTAATATAATAGCAAAATGTCCAAGATACATATAACTAAAACACAGGGAACAAAGAAGAGGCATTGAAGTATGACAATCATTGTCAGGTACAGGAAGAACTTAAATATAGAAAAGGGAGGTCACCAAGAAGAATTACCCAAGTAATAATTACTAGAGCCAGAGTCCACATCTGTTGCTTATTATGTACTAAGTACTATTCTAAGAACCTAATATGGGTTAATTCTTTTGTTACAATGATCCTATAATTAGGCGTTGTTCTTACTATGTCTATTTTTCAGATAGGTAAACTGAGGCACCAGCAGATTGATTAAGTTGAAATAACCACATAGTTCATAAGTGAGAGTCAGGGCATGCAAACAGGCATTCACGATCTTAATCTTCACTTTATACCACCTATACTTAGGGTGATATAAAGCATGTGAGAGGGGACAGTGACAGGCCATAACTATCTTTCTAAGGAACCTAGAGTTTTATTCTGTAGGCAAATGACTACATGAGCATATCTGTGTTTTTAAAAATAACTTTGGAAATAAGAAAGAACACAAAAGGAAAAGCAGACAAAGCAAAGGGTATCAAGAATACAAACTACCCCAGTGTCAATATTATTGGTAGGAAACCATTACAGGGATAAAGGGGTTCTCTAGCAAGAAGACATAATAATTATGTTTATGCTGCTAATTTCAAAAATTCAAGATACATGAAACAAAAATTGATAGAACTTCAAGGAGAAACAGACGAATGCACAATTATAGTCAGGGGTTGCAACATACCTCTCTCAATGATCAAAAGAACAGGTAGCTAGAGAGTTAATAATGACTTAGATGAATTGAACACCAATAACCAATTTTTTAATTTAAAATTGGTACTTTAACCAAATCAGCAGAATATTAAAACACAGAGCACTTATCAAGATAGACCATGGAAGGCCATAAAGCAAATCTCAATAAAAAGTCAGAGCAGAAAATCATATTTTATTCCAAAAAAAGTAATTAAATGAAAAATCAAAAGCAAAAGAGACTCTGGAGCCCCCTCCTCCAAAATATTTTGAAAACAAATGCACCCTGTTAAGTATTGTACCTGTCATAGAATAAATCAAAAATAAAATTACAAGCTATTTTAGCTGAATGAAAAGGAAATCACAAGGTGTTAGAATTTATGGAACAAAACCAAAAAAGTGCTCTAAGAATGATAATAGCACTAAGGCCTGTGTTAGAAAAGTAAAGATTATATCAATAAATTCAGATTCCATTTGAAGAAATGAGAAAAACAGTGCATAAGTAGAAATAGAAGGATAGAATTGACCAAGAGCAGAAATCAGTTAAAGAGGAGAGAATCAATGAAACCAAAGACTAGTTCGTTAAGAAATCAGCAAAACTGCAAGCGGATGTAAGTTCATAGATGTAAAGACTGCATGTCTTGGGGGTTTTCAAGATGGCGGACTAGAGGGCAGCTGCATTTCATGTTGCGCCAGGACGCAGGATTCAAAAGAGGAGATAGTGAGAGACTTGGGACCAACTCAAAGCCACCGGGTGAGTCTCTCCCATTGGGGAGGCGTCCCGGATGGGGCGGTAACCCCGGAACGCAGGGAACTTTGTGAAGTAGAGTCGCCAGGCGAGACGCCCCTCCCCCCGCTGGAGCGGTAAACAGGACAACTGGGATCATCATAGAGGAGGCGGCTCAGCACAGTACTTGGACTCAGAGCAACCACTGGTCTCTGGGCGGCTGCCTGAGGAGGAGTTGCATGGCGAGCCGTGTGGATTCAGAGCGACCGCTTCTGAACACAGGGAGGCTGCCCGGAGGACGAGGAGGAACATGGCGGGTCGCTTGGTCTAGGAGTGACTGCATCAGACCTACAGGTGGTTGCCAGAGGAGGAGCTGCGTGGCGAGCTGTTTGGACTCAGAACGACCGCTTCTGAACACCAGTGGCCTGCCTGGAGGAAGAGGAGAAGCGCGGCGGGTCGCTTGGTCTAGGAGTGACTGCATCAGATCCACAGGTGGTTGCCAGAGGAGGAGGCGAGTGGTGAGTTGTTTGGACTCAAAGCGACTGCTCCTGAACACCGGTGGCCTGCCTGGAGGAGGAGCGCGGTGGGTCGCTTGGTCTCCGAGCAACCGCTCCTGAACACCCAGGTGGCTACCCCGAGGAGGAGGAGGAACAGGGCGGGTCACGTGGACTTGGAGTGACTGCCTAGGGCTACAGGCGGTTGGCAGGAGGAGGAGACTCGAAGTGAATTGCTTGGACTCCTAGTGACTGCGTCGGAAACCCGGCCACTGTCCAGAGGAGGAGGTGTGTGGCAGGTCTCTGGGTATCGGAGCTATTGTACGGGGCTCCAGGTGGCGGCTCAGAGGAGAGGCCGCATAGCCAGGCGATTAGGTGCAGAGCAGGGTCCCAGGACCGGCTTCTTGGTGGAAGAGCCGCACAGAGACACACCTACGGGCGGAGTGAAGTTTCCAGGACTGCGGGCAGATTCTCTGAGAAGAGGCAGCCTAAGGAGACTTGTCTGCAAAGGGTGAGGCTCCCAGGCCCAGGAAGTAGGTCCGGGCCCCTGGGAACGTTGCAGAGGAAGACAGCCCAGCCCAGGCGGTAGTTGTAGATTGAGGGGAACCTCTAGGAGGGAAACTGACCAGCGAGACCTCCCCACCGGGTGAGTCTTCCCTGCCGGGTGAGGTTTTCCCACAAGGACGGTAAAACCAGAGATACAGACTCAAACAGGCCTTGCCTCAGTTCGCAGCCTAGTTCCCCTTTGGATGACCATTGGTCAACAAGTGGAGGCACCTCTGCCCACTATCAGGGAATATAACCCACCTGAGGGTCACCAACTCTAGAGAGGCAACTTCCTTGTGGAGCACCGCATTATCAACTTCCTCCAAGACTGCAGGCTACTGAAGGATAAGAGGAGATATACTAGCAATCTTCAGGGACATTATAAGTCAATAGAGGAAATCTGCAATATCTTAATAACCCACTGATTCCTGAACAAAATGAGAAAACAAGGGAAGAAAATGCCCCAAACAAATCTAGATGTTACATCAATAAAATCAAACGACAGCATGGCAGAAGAAATGACAGAAAGGGAGTTCAGAATGTACATATTTAAAATGATCAGGGAAGCAAACGATGAGATGAAAGAGCAAATGCAGGCATTGAATGATGAGAAGAAAGAGCAAATGCAGGCATTGAATGATAGCACCAATCGACAATTAAAAGAGCAAATACAGGAAGCAAAAGATCATTTCAATAAAGACTTAGAGATATTGAAAAAAAACCAAACAGAAATCCTTGAAATGAAGGAAACAATAAACCAAATTAAGAACTCCATAGAAAGCACAACCAATAAGGATAGAACACCTGGAAGACAGAACCTCAGATATTGAAGACAAAATATTTAACCTTGAAAACAAAGTTGAACAAACAGAGAAGATGGTAAGAAATCATGAACAGAATCTCCAAGAACTATGGGATATCATGAAAAGGCCAAATTTGAGAATTATTGGGATTGAGGAAGGCTTAGAGAAACAAACCAAAGGAATGAACAATCTATTCAATGAAATAATATCAGAAAATTTCCCAAATCTGAAGAATGAAATGGAAAATCAAGTTCAAGAGGCTTATAGGACTCCAAATACACAAAATTACAACAGACCCACACCAAGGCACATTATAATGAAAATACCTAACATACAAAATAAAGACAGAATTTTAAAGGCTGTGAGAGAAAAGAACCAAATTACATTCAGGGGGAAACCAATATGGATATCAGCAGATTTTTCAATCCAGACCCTAAAAGCTAGAAGGGCCTGGAACAACATTTTTCAAGCTCTGAAAGAAAATGGATGCCAACCAAGAATCTTACACCCAGCAAAACTTACCTTCAAATTTGACAATGAAATAAAATCATTCCATGATAAATAAAAGTTAAAAGAATTTACAAAAAGAAAGCCAGCATTACAGAACATTCTCAGCAAAATATTCCATGAGGAAGAGATAAAAAACAAAGAAGCAAATCAGCAAAGGGAGGAATTATCCTAAAGGAACTGTCAAATAAAGGAGGAACCAAGTTGTGTCAAAAAAATAAATAAATAAATAAATAAAATTTTAAAAATGAACCAAATGACCAGGAATACAAATCATATCTCAATAATAACCCTGAATGTTAATGGCCTGAATTCATCAATCAAAAGACATAGACTGGCAGATTGGATTAAAAAGAAAGATCCAACAATATGTTGCCTGCAAGAGACTCACCTCATAGAAAAAGATACCCATAGACTAAAGGTGAAAGAATGGGGAAAAACATACCATGCACATGGACTCAGCAAAAAAGCTGGAGTATCCATCCTCATTTCAGATAATGTGGACTTCAAGCCAAAGTTAGTCAGAAGGGATAAAGAAGGACATTTCATACTGCTTAAGGGAAGCATAAATCAGCAAGATATAACAATCATAAACATCTATGCCCCAAACAGTGGCTCATCCATGTATGTTAAACAAATCCTTCTCAATTTTAGAAACCAAATAGACCATAACACAATAATACTAGGTGATTTTAACACGCCTCTTTCACCACTGGACAGATCTTCCAAACAAAAATTGAACAAAGAAACCATAGATCTCAATAACACAATCAATAATTTAGACTTAACAGACATTTATAGAATACACCATCTAACCAAGAGCGAATACACTTTCTTCTCAGCAGCACACGGATCCTTCTCTAAAATAGACCATATATTATGCCACAAAGCTAATGTCAGCAAATACAAGAAGATAGAGACACTACCTTGTATTCTATCACATCATAATGGATTGAAGTTAGAAATAAATGAAAGAGTAAAAAACAGAAACTACTCCAACACCTGGAGATTAAACAATATGCTATTATATAATGAATGGATAACAGAAGATATTAGGAAGGAAATTAAAAAATTCTTAGAGGTAAATGAGAACAAAGAAACATCATATCAAAATCTCTGGGACACTATGAAAGCAGTACTTAGAGGAAAATTTATTTCATGGAGCGCATTTAATAAAAGAAGTAAAACTCAACAAATAAACAACCTAACACTACACCTCAAAGCCCGAGAAAAAGAAGAATAGATCAACACCAAAAGTAGTAGACGACAGGAAATAGTTAAACTCAGAGCTGAAATCAATGAAAATGAAACAAAAGCAACAATACAAAAAATTGACAAAATATATAGTTGGTTCTTCGAAAAAATAAACAAAATTGATAAACCTTTAGCCACACTAACAAAGAAAACACGAGAGAAAACCCAAATCACTAAAATTCGGAATGAACAAGGAAATATCACAACAGACACGATTGAAATATAAAACATAATTAGAAGCTATTTTGAAAATCTATACTCCAACAATATAGAAAATTTCGAAGACATCAACAGGTTTCTAGAGACATATGAATTGCCTAAACTGAACGAGGAGGACATACACAATTTAAATAGACCAATTTCAAGTAATGAAATAGAAGTCATCAAAAGCCTACCAACAAAGAAAAGTCCAGGACCAGAAGGGTTCTCAGCCGAGTTCTACAAAACCTTTAAAGAAGAGCTCATTCCAATACTTCTCAAAGTATACCATAAAATAGAACAGGAGGGAACCCTCCCAAACTCATTCTATGAAGCCAATATTACCCTGATTCCTAAACCAGACAGAGACACATCGAGGAAAGAAAATTTCAGACCAATATCCTTAATGAACATCAACACAAAAATTCTCAACAAAATTTTAGCAAATCGCATACAAAAACATATTAAAAAGATAGTACACCATGATCAAGTGGGTTTCATCCCAGGGATGCAAGGTTGGTTCAACATCAGGAAATCAATAAATGTTATTCACCATATCAATAGACTTAAAGTCAAAAATCACATGATTATTTCAATAGATGCAGAAAAAGCATTTGATAAAATATAGCATCCCTTCATGCTCAAAACACTAGAAAAAATAGGAATAGTGGGAACATTCCTTAACATTGTAAAGGCCATCTATGCTAAGCCCATGGCTAATATCATTCTAAATGGTGAAAACTGAAAACATTTCCCCTAAAAACTGTAACAAGGCAGGGATGCCCTCTTTCACCACTTCTTTTCAATATCGTCCTTGAAACTCTAGCCAGAGCAATTAGACAGACCAAAGAAATTAAAGGGATATGAATAGGAAAAGAAGAACTCAAACTATCCCTATTTGCTGATGATATGATTATATACTTAGAGGAACCAGGAAATTCCACCAGAAAACTTTTAGATCTCATAAGTGAATTCAGTAAAGTAGCAGGATATAAGATCAATGCACATAAATCTAAGGCATTTTTATACATAAGTGATGAATCTTCAGAAAGAGAAATTAGGAAAACTACTCCATTCACAATAGCTTCGAAAAAAATAAAATACTTGGGAATCAATCTCACAAAAGAGGTGAAAGACCTCTACAATGAGAACTACAGAACACTAAAGAAAGAAATTCAAGAAAACCTTAGAAGATGGAAAGATCTCCCATGTTCTTGGATAGGAAGAATTAATATTGTCAAAATGGCCATACTACCAAAAGTGCTATACAGATTCAATGCAATTCCAATTAAAATCCCAATGATGTACCTTACAGAAATAGAGCAAGCAATTATGAAATTCATCTGGAAGAATAAAAACCTAGAATAGCTAAAGCAATCCTTGGCAGAAAGAGTGAAGCAGGGGGTATCGCAATACCAGATCTTCAACTCTACTACAAAGCAATAGTAACAAAAACGGCATGGTATTGGTACCAAAATAGAAAGGTGGATCAATGGTACAGAATAGAGGACATGGACACAAACCCAAATAAATACAATTTTCTCATACTAGACAAAGGGGCCAAAAATATGCAATGGAGAAAAGATAGCCTCTTCAACAAATGGTGCTGGGAGAATTGGAAATCCATATGCAACAGAATGAAACTAAACCCATATCTCTCACCATGCACGAAACTAAACTCAAAATGGATTAAGGATCTCGGAATCAGACCAGAGACTTTGCATCTTATAGAGGAAAAAGTAGGTCCAGAGCTTCAACATGTCGGCTTAGGACCAGACTTCCTCAACAGGACTCCCATAGCACAAGAAATAAAAGCAAGAATTAATAACTGGGATAGATTCCAACTAAAAAGCTTTCTCTCAGCAAAGGAAACTATCAGCAATGCGAAGAAAGAGCCTACAGAGTGGGAGAAAATCTTTGCCAATCATACTTCAGATAGAGCGCTAATCTCCAGAATCTATAAAGAACTCAAAAAACTCTACACCAAGAATGCAAATAATCCAATTGACAAATGGGCTAAGGAAATGAATAGACACTTCACAGAAGATCTACAAGCAATCAACAAACATATGGAAAAATGTTCACCATCTCTAGTAATAAGAGAAATGCAAATCAAAACTACCCTAAGATTCCATCTCACCCCAATTAAAATGGCGATTATCAAGAATACAAGCAACAACAGGTGTTGGCGAGGATGTGGGGAGAAAGGTACACTCATACATTGCTGGTGGGGCTGCAAATTAGTGCAGTCACTCTGCAAAACAGTGTGGAGACTCCTTAGAAAACTTGGAATGGAACCACCATTTGACCCAGCTATCCCACTCCTTGGCCTATACCCAAAGGACTTAAAATCAGCATATTACAGAGATACAGCCACATCAATGTTCATAGCTGCTCAGTTCACAATAGCCAGATTGTGGAACCAACCTAGATGTCCTTCAATTGATGAATGGATAAAGAAACTGGTATATATATACCATGGAATATTACTCTGCCATAAAGAATGATAAATTATGGCATTTGCAGGCAAATGGATGAAATTGGAGAATATCATGCTAAGTGAGATAAGCCAATCTCAAAAAACCAATGGTCGAATGATATCGCTAATAAGTGGATGATGACACATAATGGGGGGTGGGAGGGGTTAGTGTTAGGGTTAGAGTTAGGGTTAGGGAGGGGGGCAAGAATGGAGGAAGGAAGGACTGTATAGAGGGAAAAGAGGGGTGGGAGGGGTGGGGGAGAAGGGAAAAAATAACAGAATGAATCAAACAACATTACCCTATGTAAATTTATGATTACACAAATGGTATGCCTTTACGCCATGTACAGAGAAACAACATGTATCCCATTTGTTTACAATTAAAACAAAAAAAAGAAATCAGCAAAACTACATAAATCTAAAGCCAGACTCAGTTGGGAAGAAAAAATGTCTTAATGTCTTCCGAAAAGACACAAGCTACCAAGATCTATTCTCATAAGGTATGAATAATTATGTCATAGTTAAAGATAAAACATCATTACAGATCATACAGTCATAAAAAGGATTAAAAGAATGTTACAACAGACAATACAAATAGCCCTATTTATTAAAGAAATAGAATTTTCAGTTAAAAAAAATCTCAGAAAGAAAACTAAAGGCCCAGATGGCCTCACACTGATGACTTCTATAAAACATTTAGGCAATAACTACTACCAATTCTGCACATTGTCATCCCAAAAAATAAAGAGGAGAAAATACTTCCAAATTCATTGTATGAGACCAGCATTTTACTGATAATAAAACTAGATAAAAGTATTACAAAAAAAAAAAAAAACAAAAAACAAAAAAACTACAGGTCTCTATTCCTCATGAACATAATTGTTAAAACTCTTAAGAGGAAGTTAATTAATAGGTACTAAGCTTCTCTTAGAACAAATGAGTTCTAGTGTTCTATTGCATATTAGGATTAGAGAATAGGATTTTGATAAATGCTTTAGTAGATGTGTTTACCCTTATTTGAACATTTTCTAAAGAATATATCAAAATACCGCATGGTACCCCATAAAAATATACAACTTTATGAGTTGATTTTGTTTAAGTTTAGCACATTGAACCTAAAAATGCATGAAAATAATAGTAGTACATCATGGCCAATGAATGTTTATCTAGCATATAAAAAGTTGGTCTAAGATTTGAAGATCAGTGAAACTCACCACATTAACAGATGAAAACTGAGAAATACACAGTCATATCATTAGAACCATAAAAAGCATTAACTAAAATTCGACAAACATTTCTAATGAAAAAACTCTCAGCTATAAGAGGACATTTCCTCAACCAGATAAATGTCATAAGTAAAAACCTATAATCAATGTCATATTTAATAGCAAAAGTCTGTAAGCTTTTGCCACAAGATCAGTAATGAGGCAAGGATATTTGTTCTCATCACTTGTATTAAAGGTTCTAATCAGTGCAATAGGACAAAAGAAACAAATCAAAAGCATTTAGAAAAGATAGAAAAATTAAAACTATATTTGCAAATGACATGATGATCTCTGCAGAAAACTGAGTCATCTACCAAAAAGTTGTCAAAGCTAATAAATGAGATAAGCAAGATGTAAAGCATTCAAGGCTAATAGGAAAGGTCAATTACATTTTATATAATAGTAACCAAAAACTTGGGAGGTAAAATGAAAAAAAATCAATAGTATCAAAGAACAAAATAAGGATGAATTCAATAAAACTAAAAAAACTATAAATTACTCCTTGCATAAATTAACGAAAGCCTAATGAAAAGAGTTGTATATTCGTAAGTGTGTTCAAGGATCAGAAGATGTATTATTATTAAAATTCACTTCTTAAGTTTGTCTTTAGATTCAATGAATCCCATTGAAAATTAGCCACCTGATTAAAAAATTTGTGTGGAAACACAAAAGACATAGAATTATTAATACAACTTTTTAAAAGAAGAAAAATATTAGAAAAAAATAAATTTTGAGATTTATTATAAAGTTACTATTATGAAAACAGTGTTGACTTGATATAAACATAAATATATATCAATGGAACAAAATAGAGGATACACCTCTACATATATTGGGTCAATTTTTAACAAAAACTTCGTGGCAGTTCAATGAGACAAATAATTATTTAAATAAATGGTGCTAGAGCAAGGGACTACTGAATATGTCCAAAACTAATTAATTTTACATTCCCTCCCACCACATACAAAATTTACTGACAACATAGCTTAGATTTAACTATAACATACAGAACAATGAAATTTATAGAAGAAAATATCAGAAGAAATTTTAGTGATCCTGTTTGGCAAAAAAAAAAAAAAAAAATTGTTAAATATAACACAAAGAAAGTAAAAGAGTGTGGGCTAGAGTTGTGGCTCAGTGGTAGAGTGCTTGCCTGGCATGTGCAAAGCTCTGGGTTCAATACTCAGCACCACATAAATAAAATAAAAGGTCCATTGACAACTAAAAATAAATATACATATATATGTATACATATATATGTATATATATATGGAAAGTAAAAGAATGTGCTTCACCAACAATATTAAGCACATGAAATAAGCCCAATGAATAAGTACATGAAATGATGCCCAAATCATCAGTCATTGGGGAAATAAATATTAAAATTAGAAAAAGATATTACTATAGTCCCATTAGTTTGGCTAAAATAAAAATGACTGAACATACCAAGCACTGACAAAAATGATGTAGAAAAATTTCAACTCCAACAGTTGTCTATCAGAATGTAAAATGGTATCTCACTTTAGAAAATCATTGGCAGTTTTTTAAAAAGTTAAACAGTCTCCTACCACAAAAATCTAGCCTAGGTATTTCCTTGAGAGCAATGAAAACATATGTTCACACAAAGACTCAAATAGCATATGTTCACAGCAGTTTTATTTAATAGCCAAAAACGATGAACAACTCAGATGTCAATGAGTGAGTGAATTTTTTAAATGTGCAAAGTAATATGACTAATGTGTATGAGGAAATGCACTTGGCAATAAATAGAAACAAAATACTGATACAACAGGAATGAATCTCAAAATAATCATGTTGAGTTAAAGAAGCCAGACCTCCCCCCCAAAAAAGTTTAGAATTATGCACACTGTGGGATTTTATTTACATTATACAAACAACCAACAAATGTATGAAAAAATGTCCAACATCTCTAGCAATTAGGGTAATACAAATCAAAACTACACTGAGATTTCATTTCAATCCAGTCAGCATGGCAATTTTCAATAATACAAATAATAATGTTTGCAAGGATGTGGGGAAAAGTACACTCAAACATTGTTGGTGGGACTACAATTAGTGCAACCACTCTAAAAAGTCATATGGATATTCATAAGAAAAAAAAATAGGAATAAAACCACCATATGACTCAGCCATCCCACTCCTCAGTATTTATCCAGAAGATTTTAAATCAGCATACTATAAGGATGCAGCCACACCAATGTTTATAGCAGCACAATTTACAATAACCAGGTTATGGAACCAACATAAATGCCATTCAACTGATGAATGGATAAAAAAATGGATTAAAAATGTGATATATATGCATATCACAAATATATATGATATGATATATCCATATGATAAAAAGAACAACAAAATTATGTCACTTAATGGTAAATGGATGGAACTGGGGACTATCAGGCTAAGTGAAATAAACCAGATTCGGCAAGTCAAACGAAGGTCAAATGTTTTCTCTGATATGTGTAAGTTAGTCTAAAATGAAATGAGAGAGAGAAAAGAGAGAGAGTGTGCAGAGGAAGGGGGTAATGTTTTCTCTGATATGTGTAAGTTAGTCTAAAATGAAATGAGAGACAGAGTGTGCAGAGGAAGGGGGTAAGGGATTCCATCAAAATAGAAGAAACATTGGTGGACTAAAGGAATCTGAGGGGGAGAGAGAAGGGAAGAACAGTGGAATGAATCTCACCTAACTTCCCTATGTACATGTGTGAATATACCACAGTGAATCTCACCATCATGTATATCCATGGAAACCAACTTAAAAAAAAAGGAGTCTAGAAAAACACAAAATATATTAACATAAAGAAAATCAATGATGGCCTGCAGACCTATGTATGGGCTAGGAGTGGGCACAGAGAAAGAGAAGTTACAGAGACCATGAAGGATGGTCATGTTTATTATCTTTATTATGGTGGTTTCACAGGTGTACATGCATGTCAAAACTCATCAATTTGTATAATTTTAATAGATACAACTTTTGTATGTAGGTTATACCTCAATAAAGTTGTTTTAAAAATATCTCATATTCTTTACTTTTTAAAAGAATGGGGGAACTTTAGATTACGTAGAGGGAAATGAGAGGGAGTGGGATATGAAAAATGGCAGACTGAAACAGACATCATTGCCCTATGTACATGTATGATTACAGGAATGGTATGAGTCTACATTGTACACAACCACAGAAATGAAATGATGTATCCCATTTCTGTACAAGGAATTGAAATGCAGTCTGTAAAAAATAAAAAAAAAATTAATAATAATAAAAAAAAGATGGCAGTACTCCCCAATCTGTATTGATCGCCAGCTTGAATGAAATCCCTATTAAAATCTTAGTTACTTTTTTTAGGGTGAAATTCACAAACTGATCTTATAATTCATTTGAATTCATATAAATAGTCAAAATAATCTTGAGAAGGGAAAAAGGAGGGCTCACAATTCCGATTTCAAAATTTGTTATAATGTCATAATAATTAAGACAGCACAATACTGACATAAGAATAGACTTATAGATTAATGAAATAGGTTTAAGAGTCTAAAAATAAACCCATGTGTCCATGTCCATGAAAAAAACAAAATTCAAACCAATGTCTCCTTCCCTAATTTTTCCCTGATACCCTGATGTAACTTAAACTTTTAGCAGTTTTAATTTGGCCTCTGGAATTCCCCAGATATGCATATTTACTATTGATGTACTAATTTGTACCCAATTAGACTACATCATAAACTGTACCTCAACTCCAGCTAACATCCAAATTTTAAGCACAATTCAAATAGCCAAGTAATGGAACGAGCATACATGTGTGTCAACAGACAAATGGATAAAGAAAATGTGGTATATACACAATGGAGTTTTAGTTGGTCACAATGAATGAAATTATGTCCAATGGATGGACCTGGAGAACATGTTAAGTGAAACGAGCCAGATCAGAAAGTCAAGGATTGCTTGTTTTCTCTCCTATGTGGAAGCTAGAGAGAAAAAGGGAATCTCTTGAAAATGGATGGAAGAACAGGATGATAGAAGGGGATCAGAGGGAGGGAAGAGGGAAAGGTAAGTGGAAGTGCTCAGCAATCAATCTGAACAAATAGTAATGTAAATATATGAATATGTCATAATGAAGCCAATGTTCTGTATAATGATTATGTACCAATAAAAACCTTGAAAATAATTATTTAAATGAAGTGAGGATGTTTGTCTGACCTTCACATGTGTACATATTTATTGTATAAATTAAAAAATTGTTTGGTGGGGGGAGTTCTCTAATGTTAATTGAAAAAGTCCATCTTTAATTGAACATATTCTCTTTCTGAATTCTCACATGGCTTCTGAATTTAACAACAAAACAAGACAAAAGAGAAAATCTAAAACAAAAAAACTTTCTAATTTAGGAAAACAACTTTAACTGAATATGAGTATCTTGGAAAGCACAAAATGGAAAAAAAAATTCTGGAAATGTCAAAAAAGTGACCCTCATTGTGCATAGTGCCAAGTTATTTTTTTCAGTCTCAAACATGGTGCAAGTAAAAAAGTGCATGCTTGCAATGATTTTTACAAAATTCACAAAATTTCACTTAAAAATACCATGCATTCTTAACAATTCAGAATGTGATAAAAATACAACAATTATAGGACATCAAAGCTTCATCAGGTTTGGAATCCTCAGTCTAGAGTTTTCACTAAAGGGTAAATAAACTGACAGTTAAAAAAAAAATAAGAGAATCATCTTAACATTTCAGCACATTGCAACTGATTTGCAGCCATACAAAACTATTTTCCCAAAATTATAACAATCACAGAAACCTAGTTCTTTAATGACAGGAATCTTAGAATACTTATACTATTATGCAGTTTTGATTGTCTTTTTAAAAACTTCAATAACTTATACTATCAGAAGTCAATTTTATTCCAATTTTCTCTTCATCCAAAGTTCAGAGTACAAAAAAAAAAGGGAAAACAAGCTTCCAAAGGACTCATTACATTACATTCTCAGTTGAAATGAAATTATAACCTAAATGGGAATGTGTCCTCAAGGCCATGTAAGTATATTTTTCTTTATACTTTCATACATTTAAAAAGTACTTTCTCTGTGACCATTTTCAATTTGTTGAAACGAAGCTTTTCACAAAGGAAATAAGTTTTCCTCTCCAGACACTGAAATGTAAAATATGAAAAGAAGGTAGAGAGGAACACTTAGACTGAAACCAGGAGAGTGATGCTTGTCTCAGAAGGAATGGAAAGAAAGGATAACAAGAGATATGCTGGATTGTAACAAGGAGAAGAGAACAGCATGTAGGTTTAGCTATGTAAATAAAATCCAAGAAACTTAAAGTAGATGACATCTGCAAAAAGGATAGCATCATTTCCACTAGAAGCTACATGAGAAGAGAAGGCAGAGAAAAGAAAATATGGCTTCAGAGTAGACAGCTCTGTCAACAGGGTTTACTATAGAAAGGAGATTGTAAGTTAGAGTTCAATCATAAACTTACTTCTTTTCAAAATAGTTATTTTACATGCTATAGATTTGAATGAAACACAAAAAATTTTAAATTGCTACCATTTTTATTGTTTCTTTTCTAACCTGCATTCTTACTCTGGGGTTTCCCTTTCATTTACCATATTCACAGAATTTCTTTCAGATGACTACCCTTTTCTAAAGAAATTACTTCCAGAACTCCCTAGCTTTTGACTGAGAACTGAGTTAGGACCTGTCTACAACTCACGAGAGGTCTTTTAATTCTATCTTTAAAATATTTTATTCAGTAATGGAAACCTGTTCCTCCTTGCCAGTAGACAAATCTTCTGGAACAGGAACCCCTTCTTCAAATTTTTTATCATCTTCTAAAACAACTGATTCTGAGACACCTGCTACCTGGGGGGACTGAAGTTCAGGAGAGACATTCTCCAGTACAGCCTCATTTGCAGGGGTTTGTTCAGATGGGGGAGGTGAAACTTCAGCAGGCATCTCTTGTACAGGAAACTCTTCAATAGGAACCACATAAATTGGTGAAAGATGATTGTCAACAGGTGCATCTTCTGCAGGGACTCCCTTAGCTGATACAGACTGAACTTCAGCCAGGGCCTTTTCTGTAAAGAACTCCTCATTTAGTAGAGACAGAGATTCAGAAACGAAGTCTATCCTAGTAATTTCTGGACCTTCTGGAAACAGAGCCTCATCTAACTTCTCTTCTATAGGAGCCCTCTCATCTGGTGGAGACTGAACTTTAGGAGGAAACTCCTCTGGAGAGGCCTCCTCATCTGGTGGAGATTGAACTTTAGGAGAAACCTCCTCTGGAGAGGCCTCCTCATCTGGTGGAGACTGAACTTTAGGAGGAACCTCCTCTGGAGAGGCCTCCTCATCTGGTGGAGACTGAACTTTAGGAGGAACCTCCTCTGGAGAAGCCTCCTCATCTGGTGGAGACTGAATTTGAGCCAGAACCTCTTCTGGAGAGGCCACCTCAGCTGGTGGAGACTGAACTAAAGCTAGGGCCTCTTCTAGAGAGGCCTCCTCAGGTAATAGAGACTGAACTTCAGACTGGACCTCTTCTGGAGAGACCTTCTCAGCTGATGGTGACTGAATTTGAGCCAGGACCTCTTTTGGAGAGGCTACCTCAGGTGGTGGAGAGTGAACTAGAGCCAGGACCTCTTCTAGAGAGGCCTCCTCAGCTAGTAGAGACTGAACCTCAGACAGGAGCTCTTCTTGAAAGGCCTCCTTATCTGGTGGAGACTGTATTTGAGTGAGGACCTTTTCTGGAGAGGCCACCTCAGCTGGTGGAGACTGAATCTGATCCAGGACCTCTTCTGGAGAGGCCACCTCAGCTGGTGGAGACTTAACTTCAGACAGGACCTCTTCTGGAAAGGCCCCCTCATCTGGTGGAGACTGAATTTGAGACAGGACTTCTTCTGGAGAGTCCTTCTCAGCCTCTGCAGTTGTAGTAGTTGTGTCAAATGTGACGGTCTCTTCAATTGTAGGCTGTATTTCAATAGGGGTCTCCTCAACAGGTCTGGGCTCTACTTCAGCTGTGGCCTCTTCAGCTGGTAAATCCTGTCCTTCAGTCTCAGCTGGTGGAGGCTGAACTGGAACCAGGACCTCTTCCTCAAGGGATGGAGATTGAACTTCAGTGGGGGCCTCTTCTGCAGGGACTTCATTAGCTAGTGGAGGCTGAGTTTCAGCAGGGGCCTCTTCTATAGGAGATTCCCCAAATGATGGAGACTGAATTTCAACAGGGGCTACCTCAGTTGGTGGGGGCTGAACTGCTACCAAGAACTCTTCTGCAGAGCCTTCCTCAGCTATTAGAGGCTCAACTTTGGGAGAGGGCTCTTCTACAGGAGACTCCTGAGTTGTTAGAGACTGAACTTCAGCAGGGGCCTTTTCTTTAGGGGTTTCCGTAGTTGTTAGAAGCCCAGGTTCTAGGATCACTTCTGTAGGAGCCTCTTCAGCTGATGGAGGCTGAACTTCAGCAGGGGCCTTTTCTGCAGACTCTACTTTAGCTGGAGCTTCACCAGACTCATCTTTAGTTACTGTAGGCTGAACTTCAAAAGGAGTCTCTTCTGCTAGTGGAAGTTGAATTCCAGTAGGAAGCTCCTCTGAAGGAGCCACCTTAGCTGGTAAGGACTCTTCTTGACCAAAAGGATCTTCTGAAAGAGCCTCTTCCACCATTGGAGGCTGAATTTTAACCAGAGGCTCTACAGAAAGAGGCTCTTCAACTAGAGAAGGGGATACTGCACCAGAGGCCTCTGCAGTTGTACCAGCTGTGTCAAATGTGAGGGTCTCTTCAATTGCAGACTGTACTTCAATAGGGGTCTCCTCAACAACTCTGGGCTCTACTTCAGCTGTGGTCTCTTCAGCTGGTAAAGCCTGTCCTTCAGCAAGGACTTTTTCTGTTGGTAGAGGCTCTATTTCAACAGAAGCATCTTTTTTAACAATCAAAACTTCTTGCTTAGAGCCATCTTCTAAAATTAATGGAGTATCTTTTGGGATTTCCTGAGTAAATGAATCTCTGCTGATATTTTTTTGCCTAATTTCTTCATGGCTACTTGTTGTGGGTTGAAATTCAGTATGTTCACTAACAAAAATCTTTCCTGAGGATTGATATCTCTGTACACCTTCCTTTGACTTTGTAAAAGAACTACCAGCCCTGGAAATAATCACTATATCTTTTTCACTAATGTATGTCTGCTGTTCCTTGTCCACTTTTTCTGCTTGGGGACAGTTCATCATAGACCAGTCCCCCGTACAATTGGTCTGCTGAGATCTGTCTATTTTTAATTGAACTGAATATAAGTTTGATGTAATTTCTACTCCCTGAACACTCTCAGGCAATTCAGGACCTGCTTCTCCAATACCAGCTGGCTTTTCTTCAGGCCCCACTGGTTCATCACATGACTTGACTTCTTTTTTCTCTTTTGCAGAGGTATCTGTCTGGAGAGATTTATCAGTCATTTCCTGTCCATGCTTTCTCTTTCTCCAAGTTTGCTGAAGTTGAGAAGATACTCGAAAAGGCTCATATTTTTTGTCAGAGTAGTTGCTATTGTTTTCAGGAATATTAACAATACTAATGGTAGCTTTGGGGACAGTCGGTTGTGATATAGACTGGTGTTTCTTTTTCTCGGTCACTTCAGTCTGCTGGGATTTGTCTACCATCGGTTCGCTGGGTTGTCTTCTCTTTCGAATTTCTTGCCTCCCTACTGAGATAGACTGATCAGGATCATTACTTTCTTCCATTTTTAAGATGATGAACTCAAATTTATTAATCAAGTAATTTATCATTTAGAATCACAAATGTACCAGGTGTTTAAATCTTTGCCTTCCTTCATTAAGGGTTGTTCTACTGAGTTGCTTAGAAAAAAGCAATTCATAAATCATTACACTCTATACTACATTCTTGTTGGATCCCACCTTAATTATTATCTTTCTTGTTTAGTCTCTGTTAGAACTAAATCTCACTTTAGAAGTTTCTCTCAAAGGTCTATGACATCACAGCACTGCTGCCTGCAAGGTTCCGGCAGTTATAGTCCCCGTACTCTTT
This sequence comes from Sciurus carolinensis, assembly GCF_902686445.1. NCBI lineage: Eukaryota > Metazoa > Chordata > Mammalia > Rodentia > Sciuridae > Sciurus > Sciurus carolinensis. The sequence continues at coordinate 145,822,849 of NC_062214.1, forward strand.
CACCTGGTACAAATTCATGGTCAATGACTACGAGTGCGACATCTACTTTTTTGAAACAAATCAAGTTGAAAGAAGTGTTTGTCTACCACAGGATCATTAAGTAAGCTCCAGTAATGTCACTTTCTAATTGTTGAGTTTTTTAACTTTCAATTCAATTCTTTCCATCCTACTTTCAAAGACAGTTACAGTGCAGAACTCAAAATGTGGCAGTCTATTTGCAATTACTAGAGAAGACAACTGATAACATGTGTGAGAGTCTTCTATCAGTATATGTTTCTATGACTTTAAAAGAAATCAGTACTGTTTGAAAAACTTGGGTTCTTAAATCCATCTCCACATAGGCTCCTTTCCTTATCTGTGACTGTTGATTGCAATAGCAATCCTATCCAAATGTAGACCATGCCATTCTTCTCAAACAACTTGAGATAGTTTTTATTTCAGTTTTATTAATTCAGAAAGTGGTTCCACCCAATTTTTTCAAATAAATGATTGTTGTGTCTAAATATATGCCAAGTTAAATAAATACATCATTTGAGGCAGTCACTATAGACTCTGCTGAATAACCACAGAGAAATGAAGGCCCCAATAAAGATAAAAAGTTTAAATTGTGTCTTTAGAAAAAAGAAACCCAGTTAAGCAAGTTGTTGCTGCCCTTGTATTAGATTTTAAATATCTAATATAATAGATTTGAAACTTTAACTCATATATCTCACAAAAATTTTACTAGAAAGATGTAAATTGGTCCAAAATGTATAAAATGTTGTTAGTCTAGGGGAAAATAAAAGAGAAAAAAGTGAACTTTAAAAACACAATCCACAGGAGTTAAAATTAAACATCTGCTAAATAATAATTATGACTTCATTAATCTGGGAATATTTTTAAATTTCTTATGCTGTATTACCCCTCCCCACAAAAATAAACCCCATAAAATTAGATCAAATAATCCTCCTGTTTCATGCATTAATGTTAGGGACTGAATATTTGTATCCCCCCACCATTCATGCCATTCATGTGTTTAAGTCAAACCCCCAAGTTATGGAATTAGGGACCTTATAGATGACAAACATTTGCATTTGCATTTGCAGAGGAAGTGGACCTTCACCAGACAGGTCTACTAGCACCTTGATATGTACTTCCTAACCTCCAGAACTTTGAAAAATTAACTGTTGCTTACACCACCTAGTCTATGATGTGTTGCAGTTTAAACTCAGATAATTGATTTTAGCCAAACAAATGGGTGCTTTTCAATTTTTTTTTTTTTTTTTTTTTTTGTCCCAGCCTCTAAAACAGTGCCCACTCTGGCATTGATCAGAGAATACTTGTTCAGTACAACCAGAGGAAATGTGATTTAGAAAACACACTGCTTCTCCTCTGTATCTCACCTGATCTTTTCCTTTCTATCTGTTTTGCTCCACTGTCTCCTATATTTCTAAGACTTACTGAAGTAAAACAATAGTCGTTTCAAAGAAGAATTGGCATAGATTTTAATCAGATCTGCTCTTATTTGAAAACTGGATTATCAGCTTCTTTGTGTCTGGTGTTTCAATTATATGTTTCAAATATTACATGTGTGTTTTGTAATCAAGTTTCTGACATTTGATGTAATATCTTCAAAGTCTATTTTGGATATTTTGGTAATAAGAAATAAGTTTCAACATTGCATTAATTGAGTTAATGTAACACAGCACATCGAATTAATTTTGCTTCCTCAACATAAATAAGAGTCTACACAATTTCCTTAAACATAAACTGAATTGTCTATTTCAGTTAAACTAAATCAAATCTTCCATTTCCAATCCTTAGATACTTATATTTTCTCCTCCAAAAAACAATTAAGAACTTTAGTAATTACCAAAGCTTGACAAGGGTGTAGGGGAGAGAGAGATCTAGAGAAAATGGTTGATGGGAGTATCCGTGCAGTTGGATAGGATGAATAAATTCTAATTTTTCATAGAATAGTAAGATAACTATGGTTGATGACAGTTAATTAAATATTTCAAAATAGCTAGTGAAGAGGATTTTAAATGTTCTCAACACAAAGGAACAATAAATATCTTCATAGGTCAATAACCCCAATCTAATCATTACACATTGTATATGTGTATTAAAATATCATATTTTAGGCCACAAACATGTACAATTACTTTGTGTCAATTAAAAAGAAAACATTAAACAAATCAGAAACTTGATCTTTCTTAATCGTGAACCAAACTGTCATAGTAAACTGCTCTTTGCTACTAGTAATAACTTATTGATAGAAATAAATTATCACATGTACATAATCAATCAATTCAAAAATGCACCTAAAATTCCAAATGCAATTATTAGGAATTTCATGGAGCAGTTTCTCATGCTATTTCTTTTTTCCCCTTCCTTTCTGGAATGTTTTATTGCTATGTGTTTTTTTTTTTTTTTTAAGTTGTTGATGGACCTTTATTTATTTATTTTTATGTGGTGCAGAGGTTTGAACCCAGTGTTTTACTCCTGCTTGGCAAGCACTCTACCACTGTGCTCAGCCTGGGCACAAATCTTTTTTTTTTTTTTTTTTATTGTAAACAAATGGGATACACGTTGTTTCTCTGTACATGGCGTAAAGTCATACCATTTGTGTAGTCATACATTTACATAGGGTAATGCTGTTTGATTCATTTTGTTATTTTTTTCCCTTCCCCCCACCCCTCCCACCCCTCTTTTCCCTCTATACAGTCCTTCCTTCCTCCATGCTTGCCCCCCTCCCTAACCCTAACTCTAACCCTAACACTAACCCCTCCCACCCCCCATTATGTGTCATCATCCACTTATTAGCGATATCATTCGTCCTTTGTTTTTTTGAGATTGGCTTATTTCACTTAGCATGATATTCTCCAATTTCATCCATTTGCCTGCAAATGCCATAATTTTATCATTCTTTATGGTTGAGTAATATTCCATGGTATATATACACCACAGTTTCTTTATTCATTCATTAATTGAAGGGCATCTAGGTTGGTTCCACAATCTGGCTATTGTGAACTGAGCAGCTATGAACATTGATGTGACTGTATCTCTGTAATATGCTGATTTTAAGTCCTTTGGGTATAGGCCAAGGAGTGGGATCGCTGGGTCAAATGGTGGTTCCATTCCAAGTTTTCTAAGGAGTCTCCACACTGCTTTCCAGAGTGGCTGCACTAATTTGCAGCCCCACCAGCAATGTATGAGTGTACCTTTCTCCCCACATCCTTGCCAACACCTGTTGTTTCTTGTATTCTTGATAATCACCATTCTAATTGGGGTGAGATGGAATCTTAGGGTAGTTTTGATTTGCATTTTATTGCTATGTATTAATTATACAGAATGGTGTGAGTTTCATTGTGGCATATTTGTGAAAACCTAAAATAATTTCATCAATTTTACTCCCCTATACCTACCCCACCCTCACTTCCTCTACCTGATCCCCTTTTTCTACCCTACTGTCTCCCTTCTAATTTCATGGTGTCGCTATTTTGTTCTTTTTTTTTTTTTTTTTTCCTTCTAGTTTCCCTAGAGAAACACTGTTTGCCAGGCTGATGTACTTAACTTCACTAACCATTGCCTAGTCTCTCTTGTCAGGTTAGGGCTGGGGATTTTACTTTTTTTTTTTTTTTCTGTAAATTTCATATGATTCGGCTCTCTCCCCGCTCACTTGTTTCACATCTGTTAAGGATTGAATCCTGTGTCCCTATTCAATGTGTCGAAGTCCTACTTCCCAGGACCTGTGGGTGTGACAGATCTGAAGTAGGGTCTTTGCGGATGACATCAAGTAAAAAATGGTGCTTTTATGGAAAGAGGAGCATTTGGATGCAAAGACACAGACAGAGGCCTTGTGAAGACAGCAGAGACTAGATTTACACTGTCACAAAGCAAGGACCACCTGGAGTACCCAGAAGCTGGAGGAGACCATAAGGGGACCTCCCCGAGAGGCTTCAGAGGAAGCACAACCCTGTCACCAGCTTGATCTGGGATTTCTGGCCTACAGAACTGTGAGGGAGTAAATTTCTCTTATTTTAACCTAGTTTGTGGGCTCTTCCTGTGGCATCCCTAGGAAACTAATACGACATCCTTTCATAGCCCCATGTTCCTGATTCCTGCCTGGCATGCTCTATTTCTGACTCTGAATCTCTAGAGCTAGTTTCTTTATCTATTCCGTCTCAGGTCTGGCATGTATTTTTATACCACATTTGATATATCTCTATAATCATAAAACCAGAGGCATTTGCTGAGGACAATCTCCTTTCAGTGATTTTGCTGATGATTTGCATTTAAGTTAACCCAAGAACAAATTTGCTGAGTAGCACTTAATTTCATTTACAATTTTAATCAACTTGAAAGCTATGATTTAGGTATGACAGAGATGCTTCAAATTAATCTGGACCAGATGCCAAAACTGGGACCCCTATTGCTTTGTTCTTAACTGAATAGATCAGGTAGGATAAAGCCTGAAAAATGTCCATTAGATATAACAACCAAGAAACCATTGGTAATTTTAGTGAGAGCAATTTCAGTGGCTGGATGAGGACAGAAGGCATAAAATTTTTAAATCTCTGTATGTTAAAAATAAATAAAATTAAAATGCAATGAGAAACTAGAAAAATAAGTGCAAAAGATTACATGAAGAGCTATCATTAATACCCCAAAGACCTTAGAAATAAACATATAAATAATGCAATACAAAAACAAAGGGCATGAACAAAAAATATATAGAAGAAAAATAAATGACCAATAAGTACATGAGAAAGATCAAATTCACTCCTAAAATAGAAATTAAAATAATACCAATATAAAATTAGCAAAGATTTATTTTAAAGATAATACCCCCCCAAATAAATGAGAGTGCTAGTAATGAATGGTCTTGTATTTTGAATTTGAGTTTGAACTCACAAAATCTTTATTCTAGATGATTTTAATGTGCATATCAAAATTTCTAAATTCTGGAGATTTCATGTATAATATAGTAACCGTAGTTAACAATAATGTATTATATACTTGAAATTGCTAAGGGAGTGGATCTTGACTATCCTCATACACACACAAAAAGCAACTCTATGAGCTGACGGATGTGTTATGTTAATCACTTTACAGTGTATACATTATCAAAACATCACCACATTGCACACCTTAAATATATATAATATTTATATGTCAATAACTTTTGAAAATGTGTATACTATTTAACAACAATTCTACTTACAAGTAAATTAATTTTGGGAAATAATTATTTCCTCAAGAAATACTTTTTGAGCCAGACATGGTGGCACATGCCTATAATTCCAGCAGCATGGAAGGCTGAGGCAGGAGAATCATAAGTTCAAAGTCAGTCTCAGCAATGTAGCAAAACCTGGCTTCAAAATGAAAAGGAATAAATAAATAGGACTGGGGATAAGACTCAGTGGTAAAGTGCCCCTGGGGGCTTAATCCCAAGTACCAAAAAAAAACCAAAAAACAAAAAAACTTTTTGAGCATTTACATACTCCAGTGACTATTGCTAAGTGTTAGATAAACCACAGAAAAGAAAAAAACAATGTTTTCTGCCTTTGTGAATCTTACATTATAGTGGGAAAAACTGAAAACATAAACAAGTTTAAAACTTGTGGAAAGTACTGTTAAGTAACAGAGAGTATACTTTATTAGGGTAGGAGGAACAGAGGGGTTTGTAGAAGAAAGTACCTAACTGAAAAACCATGAAAGGAATCATGTCATCGGCAAATAGTGATAGTTTGAGTTCTTCTTTTTCTGTTCATATCCTTTAATTTCTTTCTCCTGTCTAATTGCTCTAGCTAGACTTTCAAAGACTATGCTGAATTGAAGTAGTGAAAGAGGGCATCCTTGTCTTGTTCTTGTTCCAGTTTTTAAAGGAAATGCTTTCAATTTTCTCCATTTAGAATGATGTTGGCTTTAGGTTTAGCATAAGCAGCTTTTACAATATGCAGGTATGTCCCTACTATCTCTAGTTTTTCTAGTGTTTTTAACAGGAAGGGGTGCTGTAATTTGTCAAATGCTTTTTCCACATCTATTGAGATGACCATGTGATTCTCCTCTTTAAGCCTATTGATGTAATGAATTACATTTATTGATTTCCAGATGTTGAAACAACCTTGTATCCCTGGGATGAACCCCACTTGACCGAGGTGCACTATCTTTTTCACATATTTTTGTATGTGATTTGCTAGAATTTTTGCATCTATGTTCATCAGGGATATTGGTCTGAAGTTTTCTTTCCTTGATGTGTCCTTGTCTGGTTTTGGTATCAGAGTGACACTAGCCTCATAGAATAAGTTTGGAAGAGTTCCCTCCTTTTCTATTTCATGTAGTAATTTGAGGAATATTGGTGTTAATTCTTCTTTGAAGGTCTTGTAGAACTTCTGTCTGGTCCTGTACTTTTCTTAATCGGCAGGCTTTTGATGACATCTTCTACTAGTTCATTGCTTGAAATTGATTCTGTTAAATCATGTGTGTGCTCCTGATTCAGTCTGGATAGTTCATACGTATCTAGAAACTAGTCAAATGTCAAGATTTTCTATTTTATTGAAGCAAAAATTTTCAAAATAGTTTCTAATTATCATCTGTATTTCAGTTGTGTCCATTGTGATATTTCCTTTTTTATCATGTATTTTAGTAATTTGGGTTTTCTCTCTCTTCATTAGTGTGGCTAGGGGTTTATCAATTTTATTTATTTTTTCAAAGAACCAACTTTTTGTTTTGTCAATTTTTTGAATTGTTTGTTTTGCTTCAATTTCATTGATTTCAGCTCTGATTTTAATTATTTTCTCTCTTCTATTGCTTTCAGTGTTGATTTTGGCCTCTTTTTCTAGGGTTTTCAGATGTGATGACATCATTCTATATTTAAAAGATCAAAATAATTTTTACCAGGAAACTTCTAAAACTAATAAATGAATTCAGCAAAGTAGCAGGATATAAAATCAATACACATAAATGTAATGCATTTCTATTCATAAGTGATAAATCCTCTGAAAAAGAAATTAGGAAAACTACCCCATTCACAATACCCCCCCCAAATAAAATACCTGGGAATCAATCTAACAAAAGAGGTGAAAGACCTTTATGATGAAAACTACAGAACACTAAAGAAAGAAATTGAAGAAGACTTTAGAAGATGGAAAAATCTCTCATGCTCCTGAATAGGCATAATTAATATCATTAAAATGGCCATTCTACCAAAAGTGTTATACAGATTTAATGCAATTTCTGTCAAAATCCTATGACATTCTTCATAGAACTAGAAAAGGCAATCATGAAATTCATTTGGGAAAATAAGAGACCCCAAATAGCCAAAGAAATCCTTAGCAAGAAGAGTGAAGCAGGAGGTATCATGATACCAGACCTTAAACTACACTACAGAGCCAGAGTAACAAAAACGACATGGTATTGGCACCAAAACGGACTTGTAGACCAATGGTATAGAATAGAAGGCACAGAGACAAACCTACATAAATATGGTTATCTCATACTAGACAATGGTGCCTAAAACATTCACAGGAGAAAAGATAACCTATTCAACAAATGGTGCTGGGAAAATTGGAAATCCACGTGTAACAAAATTAAATTAAACCCCTATCTCTCACCATACACAAAATATAACTCAAAGTGTATGAAAGATTTAGGTACTAGAACAGAGACCCTGCCCCTAATAGAAGAAAAATAGGCCCAATTTTTCACCATGTCAGCTTAGGATCTAACTTACTTAACAAGACCCCTAAAGCACAAGAAATAAAGTCAAGAATCAATAAATGGGATGGTATCAAACTGAAAAGCTTCTTCACAGCAAAGGAAACAATGAAGAACATGAACAGAGAGCCTACAGAATGGGAGAAAATCATTACCACCTGCACCTCAGACAGAGCATTAATCTCCAAGATATACAAAGAACTCAAAAAAGTTAACACCAAAAAAAAAAAAAAAACACCAAATAACCAAATCAATAAATGGGCAAAGGAACTGAACAGACACTTCACAGAAGAAGAAATATGATTGATCAACAAATACATGGGAAAATATTCATCATCTCTGACAATTAGATAAATGCAAATCAAAACTACTCTAAGATTTCATCTCAGTCAGATCAGAATGGCAATCATCAAGAATACAAGCAACAATAAATGTTGGCGAAGATGTGGAGAAAAAGGTGCACTCATACATTGCTGGCTGGACTGCAGATTGGTTTAACCATTATGGAAAATGTGGAGATTCCTCAGAAAACTTGGAATAGAACCACCATTTGACTCAGCTATCCCACTTCTCGGTTTATACCCAAAGGGCTTAAAATCAGCAAACTATAGTGACGCAGCCACATCAATGTTTATAGCAGTTCAACTCACAATCATTAAACTATGGAACAAACCTAGGTGTCCTCCAACAGATGAATGGATAAAAAAAAAAAGTGGTATATATACATAGTGGAATATTACTTGGCCTTAAAGAAGAATGAAATTATGGCATTTGCTGGTAAATGAACAGAGCTGGAGAATATTATACTAAGTGAAATAAACCAATTCCAAAAAACCAAAGGATGAATATCTTCTCTGATATGAAGATGCTAATTCACAAGAGCGGGGGGACATTAGGGAAAATAGAGTTTCTTTGGATTAGGTAGAGGCGAGTTAAGGGAGGGGAGGGGTATGGGGGCAGGAAAGATAGTAGAATGAATCAGGCATTTATTACCCTATGTACATATATGACTACACAACCAGTGTGATTCTACATCATGTACAACCAGAAGAATGAGAAATTATACTCCATTTATATATGATGTGTCAAAGTACATTCTACTGTCAAGTAGAATGAACTAGAACAAATTTTTTAAAAAGACATGAGGAAAAAAAAACATAAAAGGAGGCACATTGGGAAACAAATGCACACTCTACAATCTGTAAGGAATCTGCTGTAGCTGGAGGAAAGACCAAGTGAAGGGAGAGGGAGCCTAGCTTCAAAGAGCTGCTCCCTATTCTAAAACCACATCCTATCATGAGACACAAGAAAGTTTACTTTTCACTTGGTAAACCAAGTAGCAAATAGATGGTCTAAGATTCTCTCGACTCCACTCTCAAAAACCCTCCTGCCCTTTGTTTCACTGGAGTTTAAAAGGCATGTTGGTCTCTTCTACTATCATGGTAGATTTTTAAAATTTTTTTTTTACTTTTTACAGACTGCATTTGATTCATTGTACACAAATGGGGTACAACTTTTTTTTTTCCCTACGGTTGTGCACAATGTAGATTCACACCATTTGTGAAATCATACATATACATAGGGTAATGATGTCTGTCTCATTCTACCACTTTTCATTAAAGAAGTCTTCCTGGGTGGGAGGGGGTTAGTGTTAGGGTTAGGGTTAGGGTTAGGGGTAGGGTTAGAGAGGGGGGCAAGAATGGAGGAAGGAAGGACTGTATAGAGGGAAAAAAGGGGTGGGAGGGGTGGGGGGAAGGGAAAAATAACAGAATGACTCAAACAATATTATCCTATGTAAATTTATGATTACACAAATGGTAAGCCTTTACTCCATGTACAAACAGAGAAACAACATGTATCCCATTTGTTTACAATAAAAAGAAAGAAAGAAAGAAAGAAAGAAAGAAAGAAAGAAAGAAAGAAAGAAAGAAAGAAAGAAAGAAAGAGAAAGAAAGAAAGAAAGAAAGAAAGTCTTCCTGACCTGTTGAACTTTGGTGCAATTTTTTCTTTGAGAGAGTAAAAGAACAGATTTCACAAGATAAGTGCTGTGTATACAGTGGCCAAAGTCATAAGAATGTGAAGATGAGAGATGTTGACTTTAAGGCTTCCAAAACAACTCAGATTAAAGGAGTTCCACTGTAGGTATAGACTGTAACGACTTATTCTGACAAACCTTGTTTAATCAGAGGCTACTGAACAAGTTTTTCTCATTTCTCTTTATATTAAATGTTGCTGATTAAAAACATACTATATATAGGGCAGAGGAAACATCTAGATAATGTAAATCACTAAAAGACTGGGATAGGACGTTGGTTTTTCCTTCAATTGCTTTTGTCATCTTGCACTTTACTTTCATAACAAGATGCTAAAAATACACAGGATATTGATTCAAGAAATCAACTTTCAGAATACATTAGTGAGTCAGTATGTATTAAAAATAATTTTCTAAAATATTATATGTGAAACAATGCTTATGCTGACTATTCATAAGCATTCAGAAATAACTGAATGCTTCTGAATCTTCAAATTTTAAATTACACAGTATTCCGATATCTCCTATTTATCACTATAGACCTCCTCTTCCCTCTTTTCCAGTCTACATTTAACCTAAGAATGTGGTCCAAATGGATTGCAACAATGAGTGATCTTGCTTTTTGACTTTGGTTGGATTCAACAAATGGAGTGCATTTGGCAGGAAATCTGAAGAAGGTTGAATGGTGAGGTTTCCCAGCTCCTGCACCTCGGTTATTCTGAACTCTCAGTCACAAATCACAGCTACTATAACATCCTGTGCTCACAGTTCTTGCTTACAGTGCCTGTGAAGACCCCTCCCCTCTCTCCTAAGTGGATTTTTCCTTCCCATCTAGGGATAGTGGTGTTACTACCCTAAGAGTATCACAATGTCCCTTGTGATTTCCAAACACTCGGTCAGACTTTCATAATTTCTTCCCTTGTTAAATTCTTCTTAAATTAGCCAAATGTGGTATTTCCTATGAAGCCAGTGAATGACCCACCTACCATAGCCATAGGAATTTAAGCATTTAAGGATGCTTTTATATCATAAACTTTAAAATGTTACATAGTAGTATATAGCTTAAATGATAACTTCCAGTTGATAGAAACCAAAACACTTCTTCCTCTACACATTTTAGATAAGTGGCACTGTTTGTTTCAGATTATAACTGAATTTAGCTTAGTGAAATAAAGGAGTCAAAAAGGTGGTTTATACCAGGTCTTTTTACTATGCCCATGTGAGAAATTTAAGTATTGATTACAATAGACTTTTTATTTTTATTTTATTTATTTTATTTTTATACAGTGCTGGAGATCAAACCCAGGGTCATACATCATACATCATACATATATCATATGTTGATAAATATGCTACCTTCTAGGAACCTGAAAGAGGAAAACAAAGTCATCTCCCTTTTCCCCTACCCAGGTTTTCCTACAATGATCTAGGTACTCTCCTTCAGGATGGGTATAGCTTAGCAATGGAAACAAAAGTAGTCATTCTTTTTTGGGCCACAGCATAGGTGTTCCTGGGCCCTCAGACTCCTTTACAAAGGATATGACCTAGGTGCAAAAAGGAGGATGCGCACCCTAGTAGTCCCAGCCTGGGACCTGACCCAACTTCAACTTCTTCTTCAACTTCTTCTTCTTCTTCATTCAACTTCTTCTTCTTCTTCTTCAACTTCTTCTTCTTCAACAACTTCTTCTTCTTCAACAACTTCTTCTTCTTCAACTCTTCTTCTTCTTCTTCTTCTTCTTCTTCTTCTTCTTCTTCATTCAACTTCTTCTTCTTCAACTTTTCTTCTTCTTCTTCAACTTCTTCAACTCTTCTTCTTGTTCAACTTCTTCAACTTCTTCAACTTCTTCTTCAACTTCTTCTTCTTCAACTCTTCTTCTTCTTCTTCTTCTTCTTCTTCTTCTTCTTCTTCTTCTTCTTCTTCTTCTTCTTCCTCTTCTTCTTCTTCTTCAGATGGATACAATACCTTTATTTTATTAACTTATTTCTATGTGGTGCTGAGGATGGAACCCAGTGCCTCACATGGGCCAGGCAAGTGCTCACAACCCAGCCCCAGAACCCAACTTCTTATAGAACAATTTCTTCCCAGAAGTGGTCACTGCTCCTCCCGAGTCCAACCCAAAAACAGTCACTACATCAGAATATTAACCACTAAGCTCTTTTATCTTATTTAGAGAAAAAAATCCTAACAAATTACTAAAACATTCTTGTGGTCAACAATTACTGACCAGTATAAGGTCTAAACATTCCTTCTCTAAGGACTTACAATCCCTATATACTGATTTAACATTTGTTCTCTTCTCCTCCTCTCCTGAGAAAATTAACTTCATAGAGTTCAACAAAATTCCATATGTAGATGTAAAATTCAATATATATAAGCAACATGACAAGATTTATATATAATAAAACATTAAATCCCTCTAGATCATCTTTAAACCCAAGGTTTCACCTCTCCTAATCTGGAGACTATAGGAGGCAAAACTATTAATGAAAATGGTCACATCCGTGTGGTTGTTTACTGGTTCCTGTTAATTTCCATTTCTCTTTACACAAATGGTAAATGATTCTGCTCACAGAATGAACCATATAGATCAGGTACAGTAATTTGCATGAATTCCTTGAATAAAAATTTGTTTGGTCCATTACTATTTTTTAGAGCCTTTTATTTAATATTGTATAGTTAAACTAGAGATCATAGAAATATGAAAAAGTATAAGCTCTACTTTGAATCTTTCCACTCCAATTATAAAGAGGCAGAAATGCTCAAACAGAAAAGAAACTATTGAAAATGTAAATTCAGCTACTCAAAAGGCTATAAAAATTATTTATTAGAAAAACAAGACCAAAGTTTTTAAACCTGCAAAGAAAAGAATTCTTAGAAAAATCCTCCTGGGACAAATTATGAACTTGGTGAGAACTTTAAAAGGACATAACTATCACTCCTGTCCTTTCTGACTTTAGAACATGGATGTCTTGCAGATCTTTTCCATAGATACACACAGCGGAAGTTTCTGTAGAAGGAATATCAGAATTATGCCTGGAGAAATTTGCAGCCCTATCCACAATAATTTACCTTCTTCCATCTCTGGCCTTCATAAGTCTCTTTACTTGAAGAGAAATTGAAAGAGGGCCCATCTTGGACAAGAGTTTTTGCAATTGGGTGGTAGGATCTGAGGTGCAACCGCATTTTATCTAAGTGACATGTGACCCCCAAAACTTGCATGGCCCTGGACTATTGGCTCACAGGGACAGTACACTCAACAAACATCCAGCTTCTGTTTGCTTCAAACATTCCACGGTATCAAGTGGGTTAAAAAAATACTCTCCACATCTGCTGTTCCTGAAAGTGTACACTCTAACATACACATAACAAAAGTAGCATTACCACAGTTGAGAAAAAAAAAAATCCCTATCAAATGAAGACATGTGAAAAGATCTTTTGTTTAGGGGATTGAATGTATAAAGAACTGAAGTTCTAACTCTGCTGAGCAATATAAGTCCTCATATTGGACAAGCTCTGCTCTTGATGAAAGGTCAAAGCTCTCAGTGAACAATAGAGTCTACCGCACACACAAATAGAGCACAGCACATGACTGGAGATTCATCCTAAAAGTACGACTTGTCAGCTCTAGCATTACAAAGCACTAAACCCAAGCACTGCTCTCTGGTGATAACATTGTTCCCAACTACTTGACTCCAGGATTTGCACTGGAAACCACGACAGCAATAAAAAGCAGACAGAGGAAATGGGATCCCTTCTCTCTGGAATTTTGACATGACATTACACTATACTGAACTCAGGACATGGCTAGATCCTATAACTAAGCCTGAAGCCCAGAAGTCTAGGGAGAAAAATTTGTTGGTGCATTTAGAGAAACTGGAAAACATCCTCATCAAGTTTCTGTTCTAATCACACCAACATCTGTATCACCAACCTTCTTTTGTGTGTTCTGCTGTTTTTTTTAATATATATATCAGTTGCTGACAGACCTTGATTTTGTTTATTTATATGCGGTGCTGAGAATGAAACCCAGTGCCTCACACATGCTAGCTTGCCAGGCTAGCATCCGACCACTGAGCTACAACCCAGCCCTGTGTTCTGCTGTTTTAAAAGAGTTATGTAAAACAATTCTGTCCAAAGGCGGCTTCAGAGAAAATGCCAAATCCATTAGCAAAGATCAAATCAAAGCAGGCTCAAACTGCAGTAGCCGTTCCAAGCAGGCATTAATTGAAATCAAGTATTTTGATACAAACTGAATACTGATATTGCACCAAATAAGATATAATAGGATTTCTACATTTCTGAAAATGAGATTGGTCCAGATTATATAAATCCTAGAGTATACACAGATCTGTATAGTGCATTAGTACTCACAAGAGATATTATCTAATATGCAAATATATCTCAGAAACGAAAACATTGGTTTCATTTTATAGTAGCTAATAAATAACATTTCTGTGGTTTTCCTTTTTTCAGAGCAGACTTTGAAAGGGAGAAGGAAGAAAACATGTAGGTTCTCAGAATCTTTTAACAGGGCGACACAGTGGACACAAGGTAAAAAAGGGTGGAAGACACTAAACACAAACATACCCTATTTCACAATTTTGTCAAGGTTGATTTCACCACAGAAAAGCATCCAAAAATGGACTAACACACTAAAGCCTCTAATCCCCCCAGTGTTTAAGCATATCTTTAAAAATATTCAGCCAAAATATGAGTTTTTAATATGGAACAATAAAAACAAAGATAATAAGGAAGAAAGTAATTGCCAGACCAATTTAGGTTTTTGTTAGGGAGCAATTTCCCTTTTAAGTAGAAAAAATATACTCAAGAATATTGAGCCATATAACAAATTTTTCTGAGTGGTTGTAAATGCTCATGAAATAAATAGTTCATATATTTATCCAACCAAGTAAATATCAGGGACGCCGAAGGCCTGTAAAAACTTTAAAGAATGCCAACATACTTAATGATTGACAAAAGGAAGGTCCAAAGGATAGGGTTTCTCCATGGTGGGATAATTCAGATAAAGTTTGGAGAAGGAGAGAAGGAAGTATTTTTTAGATGCTGATAGACCTTTATTCATTTATTTATATGTGGTACTAAGAATCAAACCCAGCGCCTCACACATGGTAGGTAAGCACTCTACCACTGAGCCACAATGCCAGCCCCTGCATATGTTCTTTTTTTATCTATCTAAAGGTGTATTTTGATAACTTTGGGAAATACTGAAAATAGCATCTTTATCACTGACCTAATATGTATCCTCGGGCATAGTGCTAAGCATTTCATATGAATTTATTTAATATTTATTGAACATGCTAGGTAGGATAATGACCCAAATAAAAATGTCCATGTTCTAATATGCAAATCTTATGAATATGTCAGCTTACATGTCAAAGGAAGATTAAAGTTGTATACAGAATTTAGGTTGCTAATCAGCTGACTTTGAGATATGGGGATCATCCTGGATTGTCTGAATGGACCAAAATGTAGGAGAGAAGGAAATATTTTTTAGATGCTGATAGACCTTTATTCATTTATTTATATGTGGTACTAAGAATCAAACCCAGTGCCTGGGTTTGATTAGATGCTGATAGACCTTTATTCTTTTATTTATATGTGGTACTAAGAATCAAACCCAGTGCCTCACACACGCTAGGTAAGCACTCTACCACTGAGCCACAATGTGGCTCATAAGTCACATTGTGTTTCATAAGTGTATGCAGGGTGTTGCATGCCTGTAATCCCAGTGACTCAGGAGGCTGAGGCAGAAGGATCAAGAGTTCAAAGCCAGCCTCAGCAACTTAACGAGGCACTAAGCAACTCAGTGAGGCCCTGTCTCAAAATAAAATATAAGAAAAGGCTGGGGACATGGCTCAGTGGTTAAGTGCCCCTGAGTTCAATCACCAGTACAAAACAAAAGAGAGTCGCATGATGCTATGTTGCTAGCTTTGAAAGTGGAAAAGGGAGCCATAAACCAAGGAATATGGGTGACCTCCAGAAGACTAGAAAAGGTGAAGAAATGGATTCTCCCACAGTCTGCAGAAGCAACACAGTTCTGTTGACACTTTGATTTTAGCCCAGTATGACTCATATCAGACATCTGATCTCTCTGAAAGAGAACTTATCTGTGTTGTTTTTAAGTCACTGAATTTATGTTAATCTATTATAGCATCACTAGGAAACGATTACATTGAGTGTTCCATTATTTCTTTAAATCCTTACAAACTTTTATGAATTACTAATGCTGTTTTACTAATGAAGGAACTGAGCCTTAGAGGGTTTAGCTAACTTGCCCAAATTTTCCCAGCCCGTAGGTACCTGAACAAGGATTCAAAACTATTCTAATTTCAAAGTCTACCCACTTATTACTATAGCATGTAGTATATTCCACTCTCACGGGTTGCTGTTACCCTAAACTCAATATTCTAACTCCCCACATGTGTTTTATTCCAATAAAAAATACCATCAAATCTAAAAGAGTTGACCTCATAGAAGTTGAGGGTAGCATGGTGGTTAGTAGAGGTTGAAGAGAGTTGTTTACTAGGATGACAGATAAAAACAATATACTGTTTATTAAAAAAAAAACTAGAAGGAAACTTTTTTACCATAAAGAAATGATCAATGTTTGTGGGACAGATATGATCAACCTGATTTAAACACAATGTACATATGTATCAAAACATCACAAGGTACTCCTCGTGATTAATGCCTACCATTTTCATGCTGTATGTATGTCAAAGATAAATTTAATTGAAAACAAGACATAAAATAAATTCAATTAAAAATAAATTTTAAAAGGTTACAGCATTAGGGTCATATTCTGCATCTATACCTGAAGCATCTGGTGCAGATTGTGGCCCTTCCGACTCAGGATGAGGGAGAACATGGTGTAAAACAGTAGGACAGTGACTGAAAGCAGGAGCAAGACCAGGAGCTGTGCACATGCAGTTGTGAGCAATGAAGCAGGAAGTCATTCTGACAGCTGCTAATGACAAGCAGAGTGGCTGTGCAGCACATCAGACTCCATAAATGACAACAGAACTTTCAGTAATGGTTCCTACCAGCACAGCCCACCGACACCATTTTTCAATGTTGACAGACTCAAATAAACATTGCCATTGCCACCGACTTGCTGGACAGAGGCAAACTGACTTATGGACTGAAGCCTGCTGGACAGATATTCCTCTACTGAATAACATTAATGTATACTATACTTTTACTATTAATCATTTAAAGTCTCGTTTTTTTCCTCCTGATTTTTATTGGTTCTCATGACAGTAGGCATTGAATAATGCCTCATATTCAGGATCAGTTCCCTCTAATGCCCCTACTTCAAGTTTCAAGATTTCAATTGTCTCAATCAATTGTCTTTTACATAAGAGACTTGGCAAGATTGCAACATATATCATAATCCTGCAACCAATACATTTGATTATTAGGCACTTCAACACAATTAACAGCAGATGAACACTGCATACCATGGGTTACTAATATCCTCTTGCACATTTGCATAGAACTTAGCACGGTGTTCAATCTCAAGTACCCAACAGCCAGTCCCCAAGTCTCATCTTTGAGGGATCAGTAGACCATCGTCTTTGAGGATATATTTCCCAAGAATATTCCTAATATCAATTCTTCATTGCTTGAAAAACAGGAGTCAACCATACCCATTTTGAAACAAAGAGAATCTACTACGAAAAATTATAAGCCATGCATTAGAAAACTGAAGGGGCAATAGGGAATATTAAGGAATCACAAACTAGCCATTGCAAAGAGCAGCTACCACTCACAGTAGTTGGGGCAAGAAAGAGAAGTGGGGTTAATGATTAAAAGTTAGATGCTTGGAGAAGGGACTCATAGACCTGATGGGTAAAGGCCCATGGGCCTGGGTTCCAAGGACTGGACACTGCTCAGCTTAGCTGGTATTGCTGAGTGATCACAAGGGAGCTAGTTCTGCAATTGTTAAAAAAAAAAAAAAAAAAAAACAAAACTGCCAGCTGGTATCAACCATAGCTACCTGAAGGAAGTACCACTGCTGCTGAGGTGAGGAAGTTTTGCTGGGGAAATGCTGAATAGAACAGGCAAAGGAGGAGGAGTGAGTCTCCCACCTCCCCTTTGGCCCTGCAGACCCCAACAGTGAGCCAACCTGCCTGCAGAGCAGAAAGGCGCTTTGCAGTGTCCCAGCTGCAGCTCAGAGGCTATTGCTAAAAATCCAACACATGATATAACGTTTGTTCATTCCTTCATTCATTCACCAGATAGTTTTAAAATGTCTAGTATATTCTGGTAAGCACTGAACCAAAGAACAAAGTTCCTATTTTATGGAGCTGGTAGTTTTTTAGGGAAAGAGAATTAAAAAATCAACCAATATTTAATATTCCAGGTGATAAAGCATGCTTTGAAGAAAAATAAACCAGGATAAGGGAGTGGAGAGAAACAGAGCAAAAGCAGTGTGGATAAAGACAGTATAGATGAAGCATAGACAGGGGAGCCACACTGCAGGATCTGAATCCTAGCTCTGATTCTTACTAACACTGTGATCTGAGGGAAGTTCCTTGAACTCACTGTACCTCAGTTGCTTTATGTCAGATAGAGATAATGATGGCAATAAAAATATCAACCTCATGGAATTGCTGTAAATATTAGAGAAGGGGATATCTGTAATGTGCTTAGAATAACATATGGCACATAGTTAAGAGCCATATTGTTCAAGAGTGGTACAGTTTTATAACAAAAGCTAGCCGAGGCTGTGTGGGGATGATGTGGTTATGTAAAGGAGGAGACAAAAGGTGTACAAACTATAATGAGGAACAAAGAGCTCACCTCAGACCAGAGCTATGCAGGATTTAGAAAGACAAGGGAGGTCAAGTCCTCAAGGGGAGAGCAAGGTTTAAGTTAGATTAAAATTATGAAAGCCATATTCAGGAAAGGGGCTGAAGTTGCTTTACTATAGATGGTAATGGGAGCAATTCAGGGAAAGAGAATGTATAAGTGGAAAAGACACATTTACCTATTACTACCTCACTTTGACCAAACGTAAAAACAGCATGTTAGAATGATAATAGTGCCCTGATGATAAGAATCCCCAAACAGTCATTATGTTCAATAACATGTATTTCCATAACACTGACTAGTTTACAAAACGTTTTCACATCCACTTTCTTATTTGTTACTCATAATGAAACTGTAAAACTAGCAGACAATACACAGTCACAAAGAAAGTGAAGACACGAGCAAACCTAGTATTAGTTCCATAACTCCCAAATATTTGACAATTGCTAGGAGATTGAACATATCTACAAAAAAGCTAAAATAAGCCCTTGGAAAAAATCGTGTAGACACTTAGATGTGTTTCTATCATATGTGTGAAAGTGGGTTTAAGCTGGTGGCATAAGTAAATTAAGAAAGTTCATTGGTAGAGCAGTATCCTAGTTAAGCCACAAATTACCTGGGCAGGTAGTATGGATCATTCATGGTTCAATCACAGGGCCACTTTACAGAGATCCTGTAATACAGGAAATCAGTTCAATGAGATACGACTGTTCTGCACAGCCCTTCAACACACTGAAGCCACGGGCCCACTCAGGCTACAGGGACCTGCCCACTGCCCTCCTATCCAGCTGTCACTCACACTAGAACTGTAAGAACCTCCTGGGGAACTCCAGTCAGTGCTTCACATAGACTACTTGGAATTCTAAAACGTCAGGTAAGTATTTTAAAATAGCTTTTAAGGATAATAGAATCAGAATTAGTTTCGTAGAGTGACACAGGGTGTTAAAGAACCCTCACTTTACTGATTGGAACACTGCAGTAGCATGAAGTGACCCACTCAAGGGCACAAAGACTCAGTCAGTGACAGAGGCAGGATTAATTCTGGTTTCCTGAATACTGGGTCCAATATTCTCTTTCAGCTCTATATGCTGCCTAAAGTGATTTGGGAGAATTGTACCAGCAAGAGAGACAATCTGGAATCAAAACTTATATAGGGAAATAAATAGTGGTGGGGATGGTATCTTTTTCAGATGTGTGAGACAAAAGCAGTTTGTAAGTTGCAAACATATTTTGCACATTTCTCAATGGCATGGCTAAAAAGTATTTAATTTCCACAATTTCTATTATACCTATAGTCTTTACATTCAAACTAGTTTATAAATAGCTTGAATACAGTGACTCCATCTTCCAGGGCTGGGTATTCCCTTAAAGAGAGGAAAAAGCTGGGCACACCGTTGTTACTCAGTAACTTCTTCCTATGTGACTGATTGTAATACTTGCCAATATATTTGCTTTTGAATATGAAAATTATCTTTCAATTTTTTTCTTGGTTTAGCAAAGCAACATTTAGAGACGTTTTAAAGCAATCTACTGATGTCTTGATTTTTTTTTCTACTCAATTTCATTTCTAAAGATTGCACTCGTTTATTTAGAAAACATTTGTCTTATTCCATCAGTTTTGTTTTTTTTTTTTTTTTTTTAGCAAAAAAATCACTTCAAGATTAGGATTTGGATTAATATACTGTAACACATTTAAAGCTATGGAGCCTTATTTCACAAAAGACCTAATCAAACAAAGGTTATTCTACACAAAATGCCACATAGCAATTTAGCAGACTTGAAAAGCAATGAAGGGGAGGGAACATGTGCAAAGGACTACATGCGAATGGAGCACTTCTAGTTTCTATGGTAACCAACATAAATGAATACCTTTTTTGAAAATAAACTAGCAAAGTCAGTGAGATGTAAATTTATGAACACAAAAACCAAAGACCAAATCCAATCCTATGATACAGTAGGAAGTCCACAGTTTTTCCCTAAAAGGAATTGCAAACTGGGGGTGGGAGAGCCCTATTGGTAACAGCCTGTACCAAGGATACTTTTTTTTTTAATTCACTATCCTAACTTTTGGACATTTGTCTACTACATAATCTTTATTAATAATTAGAAATGATTTTTTATTGCTTGCTGAATTATTTATTTATTTATTCTGGTGAAGCCAATGAGACCATGATTCTCTAATAAATAATTAAAATATTAATAATGAAACCAAAAACATCAGAGACATGTATATCATTTGCTTTCTCTTAACCAGGCAAGTAAATAAATCTCCTTTGTTATTAAGAGTATACTAAATAAATGCATTCAGTTTTATAGATGTGGGAGAGAAAGAGCTAAAGTTATTTTCAAGAACAAAGTAAAAATCAATGCCCAGGTGCCCTGCTGCTTTTCTGACTGGTATATGCTTAACCACTCAATGTAACAAAAATGGTCAAAGACTGTGCAACTTATACACATGTGAATATCTATCATTTTATTCCCAAAGTGACTGAATGATGGCAGAAATAAGGCCTTTATCCAAAGAATCTTCTTATAATCACATAAGATATAATGACGAAGAGAGACGAACCAATGGTTTCAATATTTCACATGAAATTGTCATAAATTGGAGAAAATTTCAGTTTACATTGGAAATACTCTTATTTAATACTTGTATCTTTAGGATCACAGAGTTGTCTAAAAATTATTGTCTTTGAGCATATTGAGTTTGAATTTCAACGTGCTACTTCTCTTACTCCGTTGTATATTCCATTGCTTTGAAAGGAAGGAATTGCATCTAAATGCTAAGTGTCTGTACGTTGCCCCAGTTGATGAACTGCTGCTGCCACTGCTTCTCTCAGCCTCAAGTTGTAAAATGCTGTTCTTACATCATCCACCAGGTTTCAACTTTTTATACATGTCAGTCAATCACATTTATGATGTAATCAGTTTCCAAATATGTAATTGTCAATCATTCGTCTTACTTTAAAAGGATGCTGCTGATAGAGACCATATGCAGACTATAAGATTGCAGTCTAAACAACTGGTCTTTCCAACAGTTCTTTTCATTTTGTATTATTCATTCAAAAATACCATCAGAGATGCTGGAAACGCAAGCATGAGTAAAATGCCCTGCTGTCTGGAATGCCACAAGCATGTAGAAGCAAACAGTGACCCTTGAATTTCTGTGGTTACCTAAAAATTCAGTAATAAATTAAGAGAAAAAAAACCCTACATCAAACAAGATTTCAAACTTTATCTTTCAATGCCTTATCTCTTTGAAAACATTTTCAGATTTAAAATTTTTAATTTTCCAAATGCAGTATTTTTGGGAAATTATGACTGACACTTTGAAAGTTTAACTTAAGATTTGTTCAAGACTGTTAAAAACTTCAGATAAATTAAATTTAGCAGAGTTTATGGAGCAAGAGCGATCCAAGAGTTGGTCAGCACCATAAATCAGTAGAGATTCAGAAAGTTCCACCGAGTAACATGGGCAGGCAATGTTCATACACAAAAAAGGAGATGACACAAAAAACTGCTTGATTGGTTACAACTCAGCATTTGCCTTTTTTGGGCATGATATGAGGAAGCATTTGCCTTTTTGCCTTAGATGACATGGTCCGGTCAGCTGGTAGGCTGTATTTGGCAGAAGCTCAGCTACTATGATTGGCTGAGACTCATCTATTTTTACAACAATATACTCTTAAGTTAGGTTGTAATTTCTTTATGTAAAATAATACAGTAATCATTAATGAATATTAAGACATGGAAAGTCTGTACTTCAACAAATGTAGTATAGCATAATGAGAAGAAAATTTCGTGACTTACATGATCCTCTAACATGTCAGTGATTCTAAGTTGACTTAGTTGCTATATTGTGTTATGGCAAAGTATAAATGTTTCTGGGAGGCACCAGAAGCCCTATCCACATTGAGTGTCTAAAAGTCCTCCTACATTAATCTTTTTCCCTCTATATAACACTGATCCTCAGACAAAAAAACACACTAGCATCTCTCCAATTTGTCTTCCAAGCAAACGAGTAGACTCAAATTGTTTCCCAGTCATGTATAGTAAAAACATCTTGCTTAAAGCTGAGTAGCATGAAATGTTTAAAGTCTTTTCCAATATTCACCAAGCTTGAGAAACATACTCAAATGTGCAACAGCAGATTTTTGTTGTGTTTTCTTTTTAATCATGTAGGATACACAGCTGGAAAGTAAAGACCATTTCAGTTTTGCCATTTTCCTGAATTCTAAGTCTTCCATTTTTATTGATCTTGTCCTCACATGAACATGGATAATATTAAAAGACTTTGTGACATTAAGTTTGGTTTGGAAATTGTGGCCACTTCGGCATTATACATCTGTTGGTTTTCCTAGAGTTGTTAATGCAGTTCTTTCCTCCTTTGTTAATCAGTACATTTCTATGTACTGTGGAGAATTGGGGAAAGTTTTCAATTCTGCTCTACTTACCCCCATATTTACAGTTTCTAGTATTCTTCATTCCTCTCTTTAGATTCACATTTTCATCTGTTATCACTGTACTTCTGCCTGAGTGCTTCCTTTTTTAACATTTCTTATAATGTTCATATGCTCTAATGAATTCTTTCAGCTTTTGCTACAATGTGGAAACTCTGAAGACAGTATTTGAGGCAATTATAGAGTTCACTTTGTTCATTTCCCTTTTCTCAGGAATCTCTGCCCTTTTGCCTATTATGCAATGTCTAGAAACAGCCGTTTTAGATATTTTTGCCTTTTGTTGTTGTTGTTGTTTGAGGCAGGAGGGTAAATCTGGTCCCTGTTATTTCATCATGGCCAGAAAAAGAAGTCTTACTCCTTTATAAATAAAAAATGTGTCCAAGTTTCTTTTTTCCAGCTTTGTTAAAGTAAATAGACAAAAATTGCATATATCTAAGAAGTACAATGTGATGTTTTGATATATGTTCTCATTGTGAAATGATTACTTACCTCGGTCAAATTAATGAACACCTCCATCACACGATTTACCAGGGAGAGGGTGAGGATACTGAAATCTCAAGTGAAAAATACAACAGTATTAACTATAATAATGCTTTACATTATATTCCCAGAACTTACTTATCTTATAACTGAAAGTTTGTTCACTTTGATTAATATATTCCCATTTCCCATAGTCTGTAGTCTCAGGAAACCACCAGTCTACTTTTTGTTTTTTATAAACTCAACATCTTTAGATCATACATATAGATGAGATAATACAGTATTTGTCTCTCTGTATTTCACTTTGCATAATGTTCTCTAGGTTCATCAATGTTGTCACAAATGGCAGTAATTCCTTCTTTTTATGGATTCTGAATAATATCCCATTTTATATTAGACCACAATTGATCCACTCATCCATTAATGGACACACAGGTTGTTTCATTATTGGAAATTTACGTCATTGGAAATAGTGCTGCAACGACATGGGGATACAGATATCTTTTTGAGAGATTGATTTCATTTCCTTGGAATATTACCTAGAATATTGCTGAATCATGTGGTAATTCTATTTTTTTGGGGGTGGTGGAAATCCATGATGTTTTCCATAATGGTTATACTGATTTATATGTCATTCCCATCAATGGTATACAAGGTTTCCCATTTCTCCACATTTTGACCAACACCTGTTATTTTTTTACCACTTAATAGTTGTAAGATGGCATCTCACTGTGGTTTTAATTTGCATTTCACCTGATGATTAGTGATGTTCATCAGTTTTTCATATACCTGTTAGCATTTGTATGTATTTTTTAGAGAAATGTCTACTTAGATTCTTTGCCCAATTTTAATTGAATAATTTGTTTTGCTTTTGCTCTTGAATTGTACACATTTCTTAAGTATTTTGAAACCTTTCAACCAATATTTTGATTAACCTTTATCAGATATATGGTTTACAAATATTTTCTCCCATTCTATAGGTTTCCTTACCATTTTACTGATGCTTTTGCTATAGAGAAATTTTGATATAATTTCCCCAACTTTCAATGAAACCTGTCATTGAATATATTAATTGTCTTCATCTCTGTGTTTAGTACCTTTATGCTTTATGAAGGATGTTATAAAAATAAGTGTAACAGGATGTTAAGAAAATAATTTGGGGCTGAGTCAACAAGAGACCATAGATAACACATCCCAAAGGATATAATAGAACATACAGAAAATTTACAAAGAATTTAGAACTCTCAAACCCCTCACTCATATTGAAGCTATAAAATATTTGTAGTTGAAAGATAGAGAAGAAAGCATTTTTCTAAAGAGGACTGAAGCTGTGTTGTGAATTCTACCTGCTGCAAGGGGGAAATGGCCTTTCATCTCAGGGAAAAAGATTTCAATCAGCTACTTCAGCATACTTAATATATGTCCTTTGCAATTGGAGGACCTAGTTATCTGGTGTTTACTCAGACCTGTGCAATCCACAGCGTGATTTACTCTGGTGAACTCTTCTAGTGTCAGAGTTAAGGGAGGCATTTCTGAACTGCACATGGATTACACTCCCAGAGCATGCATAACTGTTTCCCTTGAAGAACAAGGGGGAAAGAGCTGGCTTTCAGTGATTTTAGTCCTTGTCTGAAAAACCATCAAGAAGGGTAAAATAGATCTCAGCAAGCCTGAAGGTACTGCTGGGTTACGTGAAGCTGAAAAAGAAGTAAATGACTAGCTATCAGTTAGAGTCATTGTCTTCTGTATGGAAACATGTCCTAAGTGAAATATCCCTAGCACCTACAAGAAACAGACTCACTTGTAAACATCTTTTGAGCACAGAAGATTGCACAGTTGCTAGATCAAGAAGACAGCTCCAGTTAAAAGAGGACTTGCCTCTTTCCTTCTTCCTCCCTCCCCAAAGGGTCACAAAAAAAGGGTTTGTAAAATGAGGAAGGAGATAAAACACTAACTAGGAAGAACCTTCGCTTTAAAGCAAGTTTGGATATTTGATTATTATGAAGAAGAAATGTATATTGTTGCTGTTATATTGGAACTTCATTTGTGAGCTCTTGTGACTGTCAAGATTTTTATATTACCTAAGAGAAACCAGATGTGTCATGGGGCCTACCTGATTGATTCTCCATACAGGATCAAGAAAAGAATGAACTCTGTAGTTTAGACTTAAAAGATATTTTAGAAAAGAGAAACCAAAAACAGTGATCTGGTGATTAAATCCCAGATTGTTCTTGTCTAATATAAATGTTAAATAAGAACCTAGGAAAGACACACAAAACCATAATTGAAAAGATGAATATTAGATATACAAAGTCAAGTTATAATTCTGCTCCATAGAAACATACCAGAATGATTAAAGAATGAAGTTTATTTAGAAGTTTATATAAACATGTAGAACAACTACAGTTTTACTCAAGAGGGTAAATAAAAATAAGAGAAAAGTCTATTATGAGCTCTTTTTTAAAGCTCTTCATGGTAACTCTTTAAGTTGTTACTTAATTTTTGCAACTTTCTCCCCTTCAGTGTAACCATTTTGATTCTAGCATCATTTTATAACCTACCAACATATAAAATCATATTAATTCAATGTATGACTAAATTTGATTTTTAAAAAACTTTGTACTCATAATACACAAGAAAATACATTCCAAAGAAATTAGGAATTATTATGTTTTATGGCCATTTATTTATGGAAATGGAGCATGAAATAAACTATTTAGCTCATTAGCTTGAGCAGGAAAGCATTGTCCAAGCATGTTGTCCGTTAATCACTGTAACCTCTATCCACATGCAGATATATATGACTGCTAACATGGAGAAACAGGCAGAAATTTCCTCATAAAAATCATGGTATGTGCAACTTTTATGTATGATTTATCACAGTACACTTGGCAGAGCACACAAGAAGAGCTTGGAAAGGAGATTAAATAGTAAAGTTTTAATGTTAGAAAGTAGATTTTGAAGTTTTTGAATATTCTTCTCACTCCCCTTTTTCTCTCATGATTGTTCAAAGGATATTTGGCAAGACATCTATATGACCAGTTAAAGCTCCAACTCCCTTTTGAAATCATGGTCCACTCTATTCCTGAAAAGAACTTGTGACAAAGAGCTGATGTCCTATCAAGCATCATCTTTTGATAACACTGGTAAGCAGTCCTCAGTAAAATTGAATGGGAGATAATCCAAAGGAACCCTTGTCAAGTGTGTATGCAAATAATTATTTTCCTTGGTAGTGAAATACCAAAGGTGGGTTGATTATACTGTAAAGGTGGAGAAGTAGATAATCTTTTGTTTCTTGAGTTTGCCAATCAGACAACTTATCCTATAAAATCTTCTCCTTCCTAAATATTCTTCTCAACTTTAACAGCAAAATCTTCAAATTCTGTTTTTTAAAAAGTCTGCAGTAATATTAAGAATACTGCTAAAATAGAAATTCCAAAGTTCCTATGACAGCTGAATGACAATCAGGCGTGCTCACACAATGGAGTGCATAGAGAAATGAGGATGAGTATTTTGCAACTCAACAATACAGATGAATTTCACAAACATGCTAAGCAAGAGAAAGAAGAAGACCCAAAAGAGTGCATACCATATGGTTGCACTTACATAAACTGCAGTTAGAAGTGAGGATGTGGTTAACTTTTGTGGAAAAACAGTGATGGGGGAATGATAAATGACTAGAAAAGAACATAAGCAAAGTTTCTGGGATGCTAATCTGTCTCATAAGCTGGGTACTGGTTGCACAGATATGATGACTTTGAAAATTCATTGAGCTCTACACTGAGGATTTCTGTGTGTGTGTGTTATGCCACAATAAAAATGTTAAAAAGAAATCCTGCAGATGCAGAATGAACCTTATAGGTCCCTTCCTATTCATAAACAATCTGGGTGAAGGACTGGAACACAGATGTCCCATGGTGGAGGACAACAGAGAGATCAGAAAGAAGACACATGAGCAAAGGGTGTGGCAATGGATAGACCTGTGCCTTCTGAAGGCAGCCCTGGCAGCAGAGAAGCATCAGGCCACCTGGAAGGGGAGCAGTGGATGGATGTCATTAATAAAATTAGATGATGACTTCTGCCTCTTATTAAATTTTTCTTTCTGATGGTTAAGGAATATGTGCAACTGAAGAAAGTACTGACTTTTCCAGAAGGCATATTTTTCAGGTTTTTGTGAAAAGAGGTAAAACCATTAGAAATGTGACATCAATAAAAAAGGAAGAAAGAAAAGAGGAGATGAAAAGAAAAGAATAAGAAAAGAAAACCCAGCATGTCCCTTGATTTTCAGGTACCACACATTATTATTTCTGGTTTCAGCTCCCAGGGAATTTAGCAGCATCTCTCCCTTCAAATCCCAGTTGAAGGGATCCAGCCCACCTGGCTATGGAATTTAGATATTGCCTCAAGTTTGCTGCCTCACTTTCTTGGTCTGGTCGTCCTCTAACCCAATAGGACTCCATGCACAGACTCCTCTTCTTTCACTTGTCTTCTTAGGATGAGACCAGATTGGGACCTGATGCTCGCTTGACTTCAGCACTCTCCTTCAGGACCATGTTCTCTCTCTTCTGTTAGATGAAGGCCCTGTTTCCACCCTGTTTTGAGGACATAGCTCCCAAACACACCAAGTGGTTACCAAGTCTGTCTTGTACCATCCTGTCATGGGAACCAAACTGGACAGAAAAAGCCTTAAAGGAAATGTGAGTCCTGGTAAATTCAGGAGGACACTTGAAAAGCATTTGCTCTAGATTTTGATATGAAATAATTATTTAACATATAAACTCATAAAGAGAAGCAATTATGGTTAATTTTAAGAATAATAATATTAACATTTAATTAGCCTTTACTATGTGATAGGGACTGGCCTATTATTGTTACATGAATTATCTATTTTTAAGTCTCACAATTGACAAAGTTTTTTTAAATATTTTTTGTAGTTGCAGATGGACAGAATTTTATTTATTTATTTTTATGTGGTGCTAAGGATTGAACCCAGTGCCTCACACATGCTAGGCAAGGTGCTCTGCCACTGAGCTATAGCCCCAGCCAATTTTTTTTTTAACCAAACTCTATTCAGACTCCCCTGAGTCCTCTTCTTGACTGACCTAGACCCCATCGCCCTTTCTGCATTAGCCTAGCCTAGTTGCAATAAGAATGCTAAGTCACTTTATGAGAATTCCCCACTCTTATTATATAATCACCCTTGATATCTGATCAAATCCATCATGTTCCATCCTTGATTCATACATTCTTGGCCTGCTTTAGCAAAACCTGTTAGAACAGCTTAACAATAATGCCCTTGATAGTGCCTCTTATTAATTTTTTTCCTTCATTGACTCCCCACACCCTGCTCTTCGGTTATAAACTGTCTTTGTTGCATTCAGAGTGACTCAGTTCCACAATGTGACAGTCATGGCCTCCATTACTGTAATGTCCTAGATCAGGCCTTCCTTATGGTTTCAGCTAGTGTTAGAATAGCCATTCTCTACACGGCAGCTCTATGAGGTGTGTAGCATTTGTATCCCCATTACACGAAGAGAAAACTGAGATTTAGAGAATTCAAATAGAACATTCAGGTATGCACAGTAAGAGCTAGGATTCGAAGCCAGGCACTATGACTTCAGAGCTTGCTCTTACCATCACTCTCTACAGAAAAATGCTATTCAGCTTCAAAATGTGTTTTAGCCACAGAAAGAGTTCAATCGGGGTGATGTTAGACTAGGCTTTTATGGCTTATAAAGGTGTCAGTTAGAAACAGAGAAACAGACTAAGTTAATCTTTCTCAAACAACCTCTTTTAAAGGGAATGGTAGTACATGAACTTCAATGGAAACAGAATTTAGTGCCATGAAAACTTAGCAAGTGAGAATTAAGTAAGGGAAATGCTATTTTAACAATAGCCAGAGATAGTAAAAGCCTTTGAGTTCACTGGCTTTTTGTTGACAAAATGTAGACTCTGCTGCTGAGAATTTTAATGAAAGAAAATATACTAGCTTTTACCCACAGGTCAGTGAAACCCACATTAGGGACCACTTTTGCTACATATCCAGAAATCCTCTTATTAGATACAACACTGCAGTTCTTTCACTCTCTGCGCTAGGCAATTTGGCAGGTTAAAACAATTTCATGGTTTTGAAGGTCATGCTTGTGGTTGGAGCAATCAGTTTAAGAGTTCAGCTACCCACAAGAAGAACATAAAGAATTGCATTCCTACTCAAGCAGTCAGCTACTATAGAAACTATAAACAGCAGCAGCAGGAAGAGGATACAATTGTTGTAATATCAGCTGTGAACAAAAAGGGGGACCCTTGATAGAGAGGTCTGAGGCAGAGAGAGGAAAAGAAAGAGCAAGAGGATAGAGAAAACCAGTGCTTTCAGCCCACAGTGCTATGGCACACCAGCCAGGTTCCAGGGTCCAAGAACCCCCCAGGGACCCGGCTAGGCTCAGGGCATTTCTCAAGTCCAGGAGAACCACTCTGAGTCTGCAAAAGGAGTTCTGCTTCCATGTCCCAAGGGCACAAGAGGAAGAGGAATGCACATCCTCATGTGCAGGCAGAACTGGGCAAAGACACTCTTTCTCCCATTCTCTTTTTGTAGTAGAATCCTAATAATTTTTGCTGGGAACGTGACCTGCCCACTAGAAGCTACATTTCCCAGGCTTTCTTTCTAATCCTTGTGTTATAAAGTTCTTGCCAATGTAGTCTGAGCAGAAAGGACACGCACACCTTTTAGGAGTTACATTAAAAATAGGTGGGGTGCTCTACTTATTGCTCTTTTTGTCCCTCCCTTCCTCCAGGGATGGGGTGCAGGCAAGCCAGCTTCATCCCAGAGAATAAGAACCACACTGTAAGATAGTCACCTTCAAAGTGTGTTTTACAGATCAGAAACATCAGCATCCTCTGGAAAATTGCTAGAAACACAAACCTTTCAACACCCATGCCAGAGGGGACCAGTATAGCTTCCCAGTGTTTCCTGTGCATAATAAATTTTTCAACCTACAAATAGAAGAGTGATAAGATTAAAAAAAAAAAAAAAAAAAAAAAAAAGCTCTGTAGATGACCCTAGTGAGCAAGTCCCCTATCCAGCCTAATTGTTCACCAGTTTTTTCTAGACTGTGGCATAAGAAGTCATATTTTGGGGTTGCTTTTTTCTAGCAATTGAAACTGGATGCTAATTGACATGACCCGTAAGTCAAAATTTTTGGCCCAACTCTGAAATTGTTCATTCAACTCCAAACAACTCATCAAAGGGACTTTGGGTGTTTTGGCAATTCAACTTCTATCTAGCCCCATACAGGAATCTGTCTTAATTCCAATTATTATCATAGCCTACCAAGACAGATTTGGGGAATTCTTCATTACTTTGAAAATAATCCTGGACATTTTTTCCAGTATAACCCAGGCTTACTTCTTCTCAGTCCCAAAATGAGTGAGAAAGGAACCCTTAATGATCAATTTCAGGAGGGTCTCAACTCAGGACAAATTTCTCAGATGCACAGGACCAAGACATTTCCTGACTCCTCTCTTTATTCCTAGAGATGCACAGGGAGTCAAATCCTTGGCATCCACCAAGACAATCACAGCCGTAGCCAAGCTATACAACCCACCTTTCAGAGATTAAAGACCTTCATTCAATCCCTCTCTTAGGCAGCAGAGATGCTTCAGTTCCAATTCTCTCAGGTAAGCTGAACACTACCAAAATACTAGTGTCTGTACCATCTCTGAGTCATGTGGAGAGTTCACCAGGATCCAAACTTTTTTATTCTCAATATTTGTAGATATTTGTAGATATCTACTATAAGCCAGTTGTCTTGGTCCATTTTGTGTTGCTATCAGAAAATACCTGAAACTGGGTACGTTATAAAGAAAAGAGGTTGACCTAACTCATAGTTTTGGAAGCTGAAAGTTCAAGTTCACATAGCCTCATGTGGTCAACCATTGGAATACAGTGGACAGCATCATATAACAGGAATGTATAAGAAAGCAAGAGGACATATCACAACCCCTTTCTCATAGGAACTAAGTCAATCCTATGAGACCTAACCCACTCCGCAAGCCAGCATTAACCTATCACAAAGGCAGTCATAACCCAATCACCTTTAAAAAGTCCCACCAACTTCCAATACTGTTATATTGGTAACAAACTTCCAGCAT
The DNA here is from genome assembly GCF_902686445.1 of Sciurus carolinensis. Lineage (NCBI taxonomy): Eukaryota > Metazoa > Chordata > Mammalia > Rodentia > Sciuridae > Sciurus > Sciurus carolinensis. The sequence continues at coordinate 145,854,506 of NC_062214.1, forward strand.
TGTGAAGAAGACAGTCAAGTTAAAAAAATATATATTCTCAGTTATAGTTCAGTACAATAATGACTGTTATATTGGTTTGAAAAGGTCCTTTGGGAATGACACATAAGAGTAAAACATCAAACCAAAAAATCAAGGCAGGTTTTTCAGAGATAATGACACCTGGGCTGAGTCTTGAATGAAGATAAGGAGAAAGGTAGATAAAGTCATTCGAGGGACAAAGAAAGCATATGTAAAATCACAAAACAGAGGAACAAGTTCAGAAGACTATGATTGGTCATAAGGACTGCCAAACCATTCACAAGGGAGCACAAAAGGACATAGAACAGAAGCAATAAGGAGGAGTAGATATTAAAGTTTATTACAAACTATGCCACAGCATTTTAACTTCATCATGAGTATTATGAGGAACACTTAGAATTTAAATAGGAAATTTACATCACTGTCTGTTTTAGTTAACATTTTCATTGCTGCAACCAAAAGACCTGACAAGAACAATTTTAGAAGAGGAATAGTTTATTTGGTGCTCACAGTTTCAGAGGTCTCAGTCTATAGATGGTCAACTCCATTGCTTTTGGTCTGAGGTAAGGAAAAATATCATGGGAAAGGACATGAAGAAGGAAAGCAGCTCAGGACATGCATTCAGAAAGTGGAGAGAGACCAAGTTCAGCTCACCAGGGACAAAATATATACCCTAAAGGCACACTCTCAGCAACCCACCTCCTCCAGCATATCCTACCTTTACTACCCAGTTTATCCCTATCAACATAATAATGCATTGATTGGGTTAAGGCTTTCATAACCCAATCATTTCACCCTTAAACTTGCATTGTCTCACACATGAGCCTTTGGAGGACACCTGGTATCTAAACCATAGCACTCTCCTTGAAGTAAAATTATGAATATAATGGCAGCAATACGATCAAAATGGAGTCAGGGAAACAAGTTAGGAGACTACTATGTTAACTTGGAGAAACATAGGGCATGCCTGAAATTAAACAAGACAATGGAAATAGAAGAAAGAGATCTTTTTTTAAGAGATAATAAAAAGACAGACTATAAGATTTAGTGAACATGGCTCAAGGGGTCAGTGATAGTCAAGGTGTACCAGCACATACAGCTGACAGGATGGTGGGGTATTCACTGAGATAGAGAGGACTGTAGAGAAGCAGGTTTAAGGGTTGAGTAGAACTTTTTGTTAGTTACCAACTAAAGCTGATGTATCTGGCAACAGATAAAAGTAGTTTCTACTTTGCACAGAGTACCAGTGCCCTAAATATAAAGAAAGAGTGTCTGATGCATCCCTTCCACAGTTTGGAGGACCTCAGGCTTAAAATCAAGGGCTACACATTAGTGGAAGGAACAGAGGCATCAGGCAGCGAGCAGCAGATCCATTGTACAGTCACTGTCAGAATATAGGACTGTTTCTTCATCTGAAAATATCTCTCCATGTAGGCTCTCCAAATCAAAAGTATCAGGAGTGGCAGAACCAAAGGGGTATGCAACAGAATTCAAACAGATAGGGAAAGCATGACAATTCCATGCAATGGGCCTCCCAGTGAAGAAAGAGTAGTGGAAATCAAGAACTACTCTTTGAGAGGAGAAAACGGCCACTATTTTCCTCCCATTTGCTATTAGAAAAGGGTGCTGATTTCCATGCTACTCTCTGTCACCGATAAACTTCTGTATTTTCCTACAAGGAACTTGTGTTATGAGTATAATCACTGCCATTTGAATTAAAAGTATGGCCACACTCCCAGTAGGAATCCCTGTGGGTGGTGTTCACTGCATGGAGATGGATAGAAAATCTTGAGTCTGATGGATAGCTAGGTCTTCTTGATCCCTGTCCAGTCCTGACATTGCCGACAGTCTAGCAGTGAGACCTATGGGAAAGTTGCCTACGACGTTTATAAACACAAAACAAAATAGAAGCACAGTCCCCAACTTACTGGGTATTGAAAATTTGTGCCACTTTTTTTTTTTTGCTGGTATCTGAGTTTGCCAGAGCCCTAAAATTATTCCACAAGAATCACCAAAGTATATTAATTAAGAAAACTAACTTCAATCCAGATGACCTGGATTCAAATTCCATTTCTACTGCTTGAGCAAATTCCATAGGTTCTTTGGGCCTCGGCTTCCTAATCTTTAATAATGGGGGTATGATAACACACTAGCCTCAAGGACTTATGGGTTAAATGAGTTAAAATTTGTAAAGCAGAAGTTTCACAGTGTGCACCAGGTACACAGGCAGGCTGTTTAAGAATTAGCGATACAACACTGTACCTTAGGAAAAGGATCTGGGACCTGAAAAGTTCTGTTTAAAGATGGGCATCAATGCTGCCCCTCAGAATCCATCCTGAAGGCTTGCCGTGTCCACATGCACCAGCAGCATGTAGCTTCCTTTGTCTGCAATCAGCAATAGCAGTACAGCTGTCCTAAGGCAGGCAGCAGCCTTCCACTAAGCCAAATAATTTCCCAACAAAAACATTACCAAAAACATTAAGTTGGGGGCTTTTTCCCCCTGTATTCTAACCAAGGTCAGTCACTCTTACAACTCCCACACCTGCCAGGTAGCCATATCTATTTTGGCATGTTTAAAATTATAAATGCTAAAACCTGAAATTTTTAGATATCTCAAGATGTAGAGAACATAAAGCATCACATAGAAATGTGTCAGGTATGGGAATGAACCAAAACTTAGACAAGGAAACATGCAGGGTTCTTCCATTGCCTCTGAATTTGGAATCAGTACAGGCCTCTGTCACAATAAATGCATCTCAAAGTTCCCTGAAATTCAGGGACAACTCCACCCCCATGGTCATTGGCATGCCCTTAAAACTGGCTCACATCTTAGACCTCTCTGATAATTTTGCTGTCTGCGTGTTCACTCTGGGCATCTGCTACCTCCACAGCTTCATACCCAAATGACTTTGTGGCATTCAATTTTGTTTGTTTTCCACTTCGAAAAGATTCTTCATTCTTTTCTTTCAGTAAAAGTACATTTATTTCCAATGGAATAGTGCTCAGTCTTAAAGAAGAATGAAATTATGGCATTTGCTGGTAAATGGATGGAACTGGAGAATATCATGCGACATGAAATAAGCCAGTCCCCAAAACAAAAGACCAAATGTTTTCTCTGATATGCAGATGCTAAATCACAATAAGGAGGGCGGGGCTAGGGAAGAATAGAAATATTTGGATTAGACAAAGGGGAATGAAGGGAGGAGGGGGGTATAGGGGTAGGAATGATAATAGAATGAATCGGACATTATTACCCTATATGTACATATGATTACATGACCTGTGTAACTCTACATCATGTACAACTAGAAGAATGAGAAGTTACACTACATTTATGTATGATGTGTCAAAATGCATTCTATTGTCACATATAACTAATTGGAACAAATTAAAAAATTGAAAAAAAAGTACATTTATTTCTATATTTTTCCCAATTTCAAATACACACATTGCACCACGGAGCACTACCCAGGGTTCTATATTACATGCAACCTCTCTATGCTGAGCTTACCATATCTGATTTAAGCCAACACCTATTTCCACCCAAAGTAAGGGTCCCAACTCCCATATTTCCCTCAGCAACACATACTTTGGGGAACTTTAAGAAGCACTCCTTTAATTATACAAAGGACCACAAAGTATAGACCAAAAACAAGGACCTTGAGGACTTTTCAATATCAAGAAGGGGAAATCTGATTATTAAACAAATATCTACATTCCATTCAATCTGACAAATGAATAACTAATTCTCAGGCCTCAGTACAAACATCCATAAAATCTAGAGGCCTATAAAATGCAAACTCTTCCACATGCCTTGTTTTAGTCAGCTTTTTTGCCACTGGGACTAAAGACCCAACCAGCACAATTGTAAAGAAGGGAAAGTCTATTTGGGAGCTCACTGTGTCAGAGGTCTCAGTCCATAGACAGGAAGGAGGCTCCATTCCTCGGGGCTCCAGGTGAGGCAGAAGAGCATGGTGAAAGAGTGGTGAAGGGAAGAAACTCACATGAAGATCAGAAAGCACAGAGAAAGAGACTCCACTCTCTAGATACAAATATATACCCCATGGCCACGCAGCCAATGAACCACTTCCATCAGCTACACCCCTCCGGCCTCCAGTTACCACTCAGTAAACCCATCGGGGATTAATTCACTGATTGGTTTAAGGCTATGATCCAATCATTTCTCCTCTAAACCTTCTTGCATTGTCTCACATGTGAACTTTTGGAGGATACCACCTCTAAACAATAACATGCCTCAAATCTTTTCTCTCTCCCATTGTTTTCCTTGCCAAACCTGACAACAGCACAGCCTAACATGCCCGCTTCCTTGACTAGTGAATGATAGAGTGTGAGAAGTGAACCATTCTACATCCTCTGCATCCACAGGAGATGACTCCAGTACCTCACTGGTGGGAAGGAAATTGAGCCCAGAGCACATTTCAAGTCAGTTGAGGGCATTCTACCATGCTCAGGCTGGCACTACACACTAGAGATTAACCAGGACAAGGAGCACAGAAACACGTCAGAGCCCCAGATGATACCATCAGTTATCACGCCCAAGAGAGCATCAGCCATTTTCAAAAATCAGGTGGTCCACACCCAAAAATCTGGCTACAGCTTATCAATATACCTCACTCTAAGTCCCTGTCTATTGTTACACACACACATACACACACACACACATTCTGAGGTAAAACTTCTCCATTTCATTCAGGCAAGTAGAGACAGCCTGTTTTGCCATCACTTAAAGATTAGCTGGCCCCATTGTGCAACACTGTCGCCATCACCGTTCTCTTCATTAGCAACCCCAGGTCTCCTTTTCTCCCGCTTCATGGACTTCAGCTCTTGCATGAACAGAACCCAATTTCGTTGTATTTAAAGGGTGATAGAATGAATAACTAATTCAGGAAATACTGCAGGAATACAACTGTCATAAAAAGCAAGACTCATCTTCCAAGTTCTCCAGAAAAAGTGGTAGCTTGATAGAGAAAAAGGCTATCAAGTGTCTTTGAGTAAAGAAGGACTATGGGGGCCACACTCTCATGGATCCAATCCCAGACCTGGTGCTTACTACCTGGGTGAATTTAGGGAAATTACCTAACTTCCCTGTGGCTATTTCCTCATGGACATGGGGATATCAATAGGACTTGCAGTGTACATTTGTTATGAGGGTGGAGGATGGAGGATCGTGGGTCTCAGCAAAACTAAAGCACTTAAAACAATGCCTGATACAGAGAGAGCCCATGTCCACATTAGGTTTTATTGTTGTTGCTGACAACTGTGTTATGGTACCTCCTAAGGCAGAGAAGACAGGCTCTGGAAAACCAGATTGGGATTTGAATCCTGACCCCGCCCTTTGCTGACTATGTGGCCTTCACAGGTTACATGATGATAATGAAAATGACACCTAACTTACAACATTTAATAAATATTAAGTGAAAAAAAAAATAATAATGGTGCACTCCTCAAAAACTGCCAGCTATTATCAGTATTGGAGCTCTCCCAAGGTATATGGGAAAGGAGTGTTAAAATAAAACAAACACATCTAAATTTAAAAACTGAAGAAATCCAAGCAACTTCTAATGTTGAAATTGTTTAGAGAGTTACACTAAAAAATCAGATAGGGATGTGGAAGAATGGGGAAAATAGCAGTTAATGAAGTACAATACCATTGTTGCCCTAAACCCTTCTAATTATATTCAAGTTCTTCTGTTCCAAGACTCAAAACAGCCTGCTTGTCACTATGCACCGAAATAAACCAAAAACCAATTGTGAATCTCAATGACAATTCAATGCAAAGGTCCTGGTTCTGAAAATTAGCTTTAAAAGTTATCTGGTCATTTAAAAAATTTTATTTGGCTACCGTAGTGTAAAATTGAACTAGATTATCTAAATCGCCTCTTTAATTTTATCAATAATGTAATTGAGAACAGGAGATGTTGAATAAATTTACCCAAAGTCACATGACTAATAAATAGCAGAACTAAAATTATCCAGATTTCTGATTTCTAATTCACTGATCTTTTATCTATATATGTTGCTTGCTTCTCTTCTCTCTGCCTCTTGTTTAATCTTGTACCAGAAAGATGTTTCTCCTCTTTTATTGATCCATTTCTTTGTAATGCACGCATCTCCTTATCCCTAGGAAGGTGAAATGAGCACATACAGAAAGTGGAATTAAATGCGAGAACACAGAAAGTGGCCATGCTTCATTAAGAGCAAATGGAGTAAACCTATGTGCAGCAGAGCAGTGATTCTGCGATGGCCATCTGACTTTCCATCTTACACAATCTGTATGTTCCTTGCTCATGTCTCATTAAAAGTTGCTGCTAGTTCACTGGGGTAATTTTAAAAGTTTGGAAGACATGGGCTAAAGTTATTGCCCTACACATAAGAACTTAATTGCACTAGAGGTTCATTGACCTATTTACTTTCTTCAATACATTTTGTGCCTATGGTAATGAGAACTTCAAATAGACCCTAGTCAGTGGGAAAGACAGCATCATCTGCTTTTCAATTAAATTATCCAGCTCAACAATTTCTTATTTACACTAAAACTACCACCAGATGGAGGGGAGGACCTATCATATCTATAGTTGATATTTTATTTTCTTTCCCAGATTCTAAGCCCTCAACAAGTTTCCTCATTCCAATTTGCTGGAGGAAAATGTTCATTTTTGTATTTGAGAAACATAACTTCCTGGTAGGGTAAAATTTAAAACCTTACTAAAATATATATCTTTCTACAAGTTGTTTTGAAACAACCTTAAACCTTTTATTATGATTACTTTATGAAACAACAAAATGCCTGATATACAAATTGCATTTTATCCATGTTATAAGCAGGGGAAGAAAACTGTAAATGCAATGTTTTGTTTAGAATCATGTAATTTTTTTTTCTAACAGAGATGATGCTTTTTTTAAATTATTGTTAAATAAGAATGGGGAAAGGAACCAAATTTTCAGTCCTATTACAATGCTAATAGTGTGGTTCCTGCAATCACCAGAAGAAGGTGTCAGGGCACCATCTTGATCCACAATTGGGCATCCTGTCATGACAAAGATGAAGGTAAACATTAATCAAAGGACTAAATTGCAAGCCAAACAGAATACCCTCTCATATACTACAAACTTGAAGAAAAGGAGAAAGGAAGAAAGGGAAGAATTTGACTAAAGGAGTACCTAGGAAAACACCTTTGGTTGGACTTGAGAAGATTCAATCCAGATTCAGATAATTTCTGGAATTTCTTCTGAACTTTTCACAGGATTTCAAGAGACACTCTGCAAAATCTCTGGAAGCCTGACTTCAGTTAAATTTCCAAGAAGCTATCCTCCCCATTCTCCCGTAGAAATTTAAGGTGCATCCAAATAGATACATGAATGAAGAGGCAGAAAACAAAACTTCCTGTATAATTTATAGAAATATAGCTATGAGACCACTTACTTCACATATCATCCTATAATTATCCTATAACTCTCTCCCTCCCTACATTGCCCAATGCAGTGCTTAATGTAAGGACTATGTCAAAATAATATTATAAATATATTCTGTTGGGATTTAGATCTGGAACGTCCCCCAAAAACTCATATTTCAGAAGTATGATCCCTAATGAAGCAAGACTCAGGAGTAGGACTTTTAGGCATTGAATAGAGTTGTAACCTCATGGGTGGATTAATCCATTTAGTGGATTAATAATTTGAATGGATTTCTGGGTGGTAACTGCAGACAGGGGGCATCTATAGGGAGTATATCTTGTCCCTTGCTCCTCCCTCTTCCTCTCTCTTTTTCTCTCTCCCTCCCTCGCTCCTTCCAGGCTGCCATGAGGTGATCAGCTTTCTTCTGCCATGCCTTCCTCCCATGATATTCTGCCTCCCCTCAGGCCCAGAGCAATGGCATTGGCCAACCTTGGACTGAGACCTCTGAAACAGTAAGCCAAAATAAACTTTTCCTCCTCTAAGTTACTCTCATCAGGTGTTTTGGTCACAGTGACCTGAAGGTAGCTAACATGTATTTCATTCACAAAGGAACCCAGTGTGCCTGAAGACTTTCTAGATTTTTTGGGTCATCTGCCACAGAGAATCTAAATCCCATGTGACTCCAATATAGCATTGTCTTCAGTTTCTACAAGTTTCCCTACTTTAGCAAAAAAAATAATATAAGTCTCAAACTCTTGGGACACCAAAATGGGCTGCCATTTCAATACTAACTATTTTCGAATGCCTAAGATTACTACTCCAATTAATGTGTTTAATTAAAAAGAACCAGCTAGACATGAGCAAAGTTAAATTCCACAGAATCCCCATATGATCAAGATATTTTTAAAATAGCTCCTCAATCACCCAGCTAGTAGTAATCACTTAAGAGATATAAACCTCTTCATCCTCCATGATGATAGGAATTAGTTTGCAGGATTTCAAGCAAATAGTCTCCTAGCCCTCTATTTCGTCAAAGTTTGATGTCTTCCAAATACTTCATCTCTAATCTGAGATAAACTATATATATAATAAAGAACATATATATGTGTAAATACATACATATATAAATATATATATGTTCATTATTACCAACATGCATACAAACTTTTTGGAGATGTAGTAGATATTTATCACTTCCCATGCCCCACATAAAATTCCTCTTATCTACATAAGAACCAATGAGGGTACCTTTCCTCACCCCATCCTTAGTCCTTATAAGTGGATCTCACCACTGGCTCCGGACTTGCATGTGCCTTAGGCCCTGCCCACAAGAGCACCATACTTGATCAGGACAATCAAGCTACAGGTTGTCAGCAAACAACCCAAACTACAGGACCAAAGAAACTCAATCACAAGAACACTTAGTTATAAGTTTAGGAAAGAAGAAATTTGCCCTAAAAAAAAATAGGGGCTTGGGGTATGGAATAGGGTGTGACTGGTTGACCTGCTGATATGAGGAACTATTTCTAGAGGATCTTGTTTTGACCCTCAGATATAGTTCTGCCATAAGCCTGACCTATACCTAGAATTCTCAGTTGCATGAATCAATAAACTCATTTTCCCTTTTAGCCAGATTATACTACATACAACAAAGAATCCTCATCACATGATTTTATTACACTTTTCTAGCTTCATTCAGGTCATAATTTTCAGGCAAGTTATAATGCAAACCTTTCAAAGAAAGCTAATTTTATTAAAGAGTCTCCTGCAAATAGGAACACAGGATATGTATCATTATAAGTGCAAATAATTTATCATTCCCCCCCAATAAAGAAGTAATAATACAAATATCTGTTAGAAAACTATGTTATTTTTTCCTACCTTAAATTCAACCCAAAAGGCTGAATTTATCTGAAAATTTTAAAAATAGCATTAGCATTTTTGGATATCAAGTTAAAGAATATCTTTTTATAATAATGAGGCCAGTCTGAATTTCTATCAAAAAGAAAAAATCAGAAGACTATATATTAAACACTAACAGCATTATTCTAAACACAGGAGACCTCCACAATTGCTGCTTTGTTTTATTGTATAGCAAGTCCTACCTTACTGGCATTCTAAAGAAAACAGGGGTGTGGAGAATGCAATCCTTTCTATTCCAAAAAAGGAAAATATTTGCATCTACTCTAATAATTTTCTGTCAAGCTAAGAAAAAGGATCATTCTCATTCCTTGTGTTCTCTTTGAAACCGGCACAGAATGAGTAGCAAACGAAAAAAACAGTGTTTAGAAGAGCTCGTTTTCATGCACTACAGATTCTAACCTTGTCTCTCAGAGCCAAGGTTGATGCATCCCATGCCAAATTAAATCTAAGATGTATGCAATAATGAAAAGGATGGCATTCCATAAGAAAAAAAAACCCACTTTTCAGTTAAAGCAGCTAGGGTTTATTAAATATGCAGAAATTACAAAGTCAATGTAACTTTGCAAATTAGGGCTTTCTTTTTAAATGTTTAAGCACTGTACTGTAAAGAATGAAGCAGCTGAAGATTTTCACAGCTTGTTACCTGTATCTTTTTTCAAAGAACCTACACTAATAAATAAGCCACACACTTCCCAAAGATAAGGAATTTTTGTTCATATTCCAATGAGCAGTTTACTGAATATATTTGAACAAATTGTCTTTGTGCAATGACCCTGACTAATTCTCCTGCTTATTTGGATCACTGTTACAAACTTCAGTGCCCTATGATTCATAAGCATCATAGTTTTAGTTGGCATATCCTCTCCATGTAGCTGATCATTGAGCACAAAGATGTTTTGTGTTAGTATGAGATGCATCTTATTTTTAAAAACTGAGACTTGCAAAGACTTAAGGAAGCTGAAGGCAAAAATATAAAAGATCTAAATGAGGCCTGTATTCAAATGTAGTAACAATAACTGACTCTTCTTCTTAAATAATTTTTTCTGATGATAAAGTAATGCAGTTTTAGTGGGAAATAAAGTACAGAAAAGTATAAAGAATAAAAGTCACCTGCAATTCCTATATTTCTAATCCAAAAATATTAAAATTCTAAGAACTTAGACTTCTTCCAAAAATGTTAAAATCTAAGTGGGATTGGTGAGGGGGATGTGGAGAGATCCTTCCAGGCTTTTCAATAAGGAAATAAACAGAGACGATTCTTTCAAAATTAAGATCATATGCTAAATATGATTTTGTGTTCTCTGTTTTTTAAATTATAAGCATCATGAACATTTCCTTGCATCATTAATTATAAAATATGATCACTTATAATATATAATAATTTACTGACTCCTCTACCTTAAAGTATCTTTTACGGAGGACCTAATATCTGCCAGGCACCATCCTAAACTCTCAGTACACAGCCCTGAATAGACCCTCGTGAAAGAATAGGCACTGAACTGTTAATTACACGCATGAATACTCTGATGACTATTTTCAAAAGAGTCACATAAGCTCCTGAAAGAGCAATAATACAGAAGCTCAGCCTATATTGTCTGGGAAATCAGGAAAGCCTTCCTTAGTTCCCTCTGAGGTCCAATCAGAGATGATACCTGATGAAGGAGTCGGAGTTAAGCCCAATAAAGAGAAGAGAGGAAAGTGGGCAGACGAAACAAGATGTGTGACATCCCTGAGTTGAGAAGGTGTTCCATGGTGTTTGAGGAACAGAAAGACCAGAGTGGAGGCAGACTATGAAGCTGGCAGGGGATGGAGTTCAGCAGGAGAGGAGGCTGCCCCGGCAGTCAGCAGCACAGCTCCCAAGGTCTTTGAAGACATATTAAGGATGATGGGTTTTAACCTTAAAGCAATGAGAAACCTAATGAGGGGATTTATGCCAGGAAGTAATATGATCAGATCTGCATTTTAAAAAGACCTCTTTGAACCAGGTGTGGTGATACACACCTGTAAACTCAGTGAGTCCCAAGGCTGAGGCAGGAGGATCCCAATTTCAAAGCCAGCCTCAGGAACTTAGTAAGGCCCTGTCTCAAAATGAAATAAAAAGAGCTGGGATGTAGCTCAGTAGTCGATCATTTACTTAAGATGTACAAGGCCCTGGGCTTGATCCCTAGAAACACAAATAATAAATAAATAATTTTTTTTTTTTTTTTAAAGTGAAAAGACCTCTGGTTTCCAGGCAGATAATGAATTATACAATAGTGAAGTCGAAGCTAAGGAAACAGTTGAAGGACACAAGAGTTCATCTGGGAAGACAACAAATTTGAGCTGCCCATGAGACACAAAAGTGAAATGTCAAATTAACATCTGGCTGTGCAGAGAAAATTGGTCCTCAGAAAAGCACCTGGGTAGGAGATTAGATACTGACGTCATTAACAAATAGCTGGCATTTAATGTCTTCAGAATCAGTGAGATATTTTAAGAATGTACAGTAAGCAAAGAAGTACAGTGGAATCTCAAATGTTTAGGATGTTCAAAAAGAGAACTTCTAGGTGAAAGATTATAAGAAGGAATGGCCAGACTAGTAAGAGCAAAACTAGGGTAGTGTAGTGTAGTACAAGCAAGGAAACAAAGAAAAGAGAAGGTTCCAAAGGCAGGAAATTAGCCAACATTTAATGTGAGTTAAGTATGATGAAGACTAAAAATGATCCATTGCTTTTGACAGTATATAATCCATGATGATCTCAAAGAGAGGTTTTAGGTAAGAGGTGGGGAGAAGTCAAATTAAGTAGTGTGTAATGAATAAGGAAGGACGGAATGGAGACACATGAAGAAAACAGTTTTAAATTCTTGGCTATAGAGGGCATTAAGTAAATAGAGAAGTGAATCCAAGGAAAAGTGTGTGTGTGATGATCTGTTTTTGTTTGAAGAAATAAGAGACTCAGAAGCACTTTAGAGAATTAAAACTCATCCAGTAGCTACCAGAGGTTAAAGGGAGGAGCAATGTAAGATAACAGTTTGAACAAGGTCTTGGGGAAGATGAGGAGAGTATCCAGAGCACACATGGAGATTTCATCTTTCACAAGAGATTGTACTTTTCCTGTACTATCTCAAAGAAAAAAAAGGAGGGTGGTGTACTAATGTTCAGGGTATATTCAGAGTTACTATGCAATGGTTTCAACTTTTTTCTATCTGGGGCAATGTCATCATCTCAAACTCCAAGAGGGAAAAAGGAGAGTAAAAGATAAAGAGGACAGAGACTGTAGAAGATTGGAGAAGATGTGCAAATATAAAATAAGTTGTTGAACACAAGGTAATGGGATTAACAATGTTGAGAACTCAGACTAAGTGAAAGATCATCTAAATGATGTGTGACTTTCTCCAGTAGTGCTTAGTTGCATGATATGGGAAATGAAGAAAGCTGGTAATTGAATTTTTCCAGAGCTAGAATTTTACCTGAAAGTGAAACAAGAAAACATGAAGTTACTGAAGGATTTGCAGTTGAGTGATTATAATGAAAAACAGACTTGAAACTGACTATAGCTAGGACAGGAAGAGATGGTAGAATCAATGTGATAATTTAATAAATCTATGTGATTAAACATTTAAGTCACTTAAAACTTTTGATTATTATTACATAAAGTTATGCACATCTTTCAGAATAATACCTTAATAAAAACTTGGATCATTTCATTGAGATCAGATTCCTAAGTGGATTTGCTAGGTCAAAGGTAAACATTTTAAGAGTCCTAATACATAGAGTCAAATTGCTTCATGAAAAGTATAAATAACAACAATGAAAAAAGTTTAAGCATTCCCATCATAGTCACCAGCACTGAAAATCATTACTTTTAATTGCTGCTTTTTTGATAGCAAAAATGGAAGAATTCTTATAAAAGAGATATTGAGATATTAAAATCAAAATACACTTTTCAGATACTGATTAATCTATACTTTTTACTTTTTACTTTACCATCTAAATTGAAAAAAGTGAACGTTTTGTTAATATCAATATTTTAAGATGCATATAAATATTAAATAATATTAAAATGTATCAATACTCTTAAATCATTTTTTATCTTCCCATAACACACCTAAAAATCTACATTTTTTCATATTGCTAAAAATATTCTATTTTTTCCCTAATGAGAAGAAGAATAGATGCTTGTTGAACCATGTCTGCCCTTAAAGGTTCACATTACCCATGGGGAAATTAATATTAATTTTGATTAATTTTAATTTTGCTATAAATATTAGTTTGCTAGAGACCTCAAAAAGAGCAAAGGGGAAAAAAATAAAAAGAACTTGCCCTGATTCATTTATAATACAGTTGGAAAGACAAATGTATTAACAAAAATTGATTAAGAGCAACTGACAAAGCAACACTTATATGAATCCAAATCAAATATTATTTGAGGATTGTTCTGGCTGAACTTTTTTTTCCCCCTTTGGTACCAGGGATTGAACTCAGGGGCACTAAACCACTGAGCCACATCCCTGGCCCTGTTTTGTATTTTATTTAGAGGCAGGATTTCACTGAATTGCTAGTGCCTTGCTATGCTGAGACTGGCTTTGAACTCTCAATCCTCCTGCCTCAGTCTCCCGAATTGCTGGGAATACAGGCGTGCTCCACCACACCTGGCTCTGGCTAAACTTTAATAATTTGGAAAATAAGAAAGGTATATCCAGGTGGGTCACCTAACTGGATCACCTTGCTCAACACTGACTCCATTCCCTAGCCGCAAGCCTTGTTCCTGCTGAGTTCTCTGCCCCTAATTTCTCTATCCAGTTGCCTAAACCAAAATCTGAACAGCCCCCTTGATGCACCACATCATTTTGACTAATATGAACCATTATTCTGACTCACATCAAGTTTAATTTTTCAGTTAGTCTTCCTAGGTTCCCTATTCCATTTGGAAAGAACAGGACAAACAATTTGCTTTCAGACAGAATATTTTTTCTCTCTTGATATAAGAAAATGGTCTACTAAAAGCCTCGCAGAGAGGGAAAAAAAGATTTAGAAAAAGAAAAATCCTTACATTTTCAAAAAAGGAGAAAAATCCAGACTATCCTAACCTAAATTCTCTCTCTTCCCCAAATACTACATATACATGCTTATAATAGTATTCAACTTGTAATTTTTAAAAAATTTTTTTTTAGAATTTAAACTTTATTTATTTGGTTTTTTAAAATAGTTTTTCAGTTGTAGATGGACACAATACCTTTATTTTATTTATTTTCTTTTTATGTGGTGCTACAGATTGAACCCAGTGCCTCACACATGTTAGACAAGTACTCTACCACTGAGCCACAACCCCAACCCCTCAGCTTATAATTTGATTAAATATTCCATTTGCATGTCTAATGGTTCCACTGCTTAATGACTATACTCCATTTGTAGAATGGGAATGTGTTTTAAATCCTTCTCACAGTGTCTGGGTAATGCATTCAGTAAAATTTATCATTAACTTCTTATTAATGACTTTAAGAATAAGGGAGAAATAGGGGGGATCAGCAATCTGTATTAAGAGAGGAAGATGAGAAGGAAAAATAAATAAAGAAACAAATGAAAAAGAAATAATGCAGCTATTAGATATTTGGGGAACAGGCTGACCTAGAAAATAGAAAGCTTGACCATTCAAACTGTAATTGTCAGCTAAGTACCTGGTCCAGGTATTGCTCCTTAACAATGCCTGAGGAGACTATTTGCTTACCTTGGTACTATAAATCATTAACAAAACTGTTAGTTGGGAAACTAAAGGTACAGAATGGAAAGAACTACCCTTGATTAACTAACAAGCAGGTAGTCCATATAAATAGATACTACATTACATATGTCGCTGGTTGAGGGTCACTTAAACATTCACTCAAAACTTGTGGAAGCCCCACTCTGTGTCAAATGTTAAAATGTTTATGATCAAATCCACCTCTCCACTTTCAGCTTCCTTGCCTCCAAGTCTCCTTCACTTCTTTTTTTTTTTTTTTTTTTTTTTTTTTTGGTGCTGGGGATTGAACCCAGGACCTTGTGCTTGTGAGGCAAGCACCCTACCAGCTGAGCTACATCCCCAGCCCTCTCCTTCACTTCTGAGTGCCTACCAGTAGTGCTGCAAAATACAGAGAGAACCCCCTGAAAGTTCCCTCCTGAACTGGAGCAGTACTATGGCTTACCAAAAAGAACACGAATTTAAGACAAAATAGAATTGATTTTTAAATGCTGGATTTGGCTTTATTAATGGTGTATCCTCAACTTCTTCAGTTGAAAAGTGAGAAAAAGAATTGTGCCCTCCACATAGAATTCTCATAAGGATTTAAATGTGATAATACGTGTAAAGTACATTGTGTAAGCATTCAATAAACAGGGTTTTTTTTTTCAATGTAAACATTTTGTCAGGTTTCTAGGATTTTAATCCCAAATCTCATCTAATAGTCATTGCTACAGACTATTTTCCATGGGTACTGTAAAATGTCTGTATTCTGTATTCTGTTCTCTTCATGTGTCAATCAATGGTTTTTAAGTGGGAAAAAAAAAATAATGTATCTGAAGCTGACTTCCTGGCTCTTTCTCAGTGCCCCCACAAAGTCTATACATTGCATCTATTTCCTGTATCTCACTTCAGTATTTGTATTTTTTTCTCCCCCTTTCCCAATCTAATTCACCAAAGGAAATATTCCAAAAAAAAGAAAATACCTTCATCTGGAACTGAGTATAGACTTACCTAATCAGCACACCTGCAGATTAATTTTGTAAAACCACCATACTAAAAAAAATATATAATAAGCAAAACCATCTTATAGAGATAGAACCTCACATGAGACACCAGACAGCATTTGTTGTTTCTGCACAAATCTAAACTTGAACATTTCTCTGCTCTCCCATAGTAAGTCTGTCAAAAAAGTTCCATGTTCTGCAAAGAAACAATTCTCTGGATATATGTGGGTAGAAACATTAATTTGCGTAAAAAGTACAAAAACTGGGGAAAAGGTATGTAGTTCTTCATACATAACACTTCAGTAAGTTAAAAAACATAGCACAATAAATCATATTTTCTAAATAGAGTCCATAGGAAACACTTCAGAATGAGTGCCTACAGGAAAGAATGAATAGGAAACATGAATCAGAAATGAAAAGAAAATATTAAAGAGTGAACCTGCACAGATGTACTTAGTGGAATGTCATTAAGAATAGGTATTTTAATTACTGATAATTAAGAAAGATAATTTGAGCAAATGTATTATATTAGTATGTTAGGCTAAGCTCTGTTGTAGTAACAAACACTGAAAACAAAAATATTACTTTTATTACTAGTACAAAGCTGATATTGTAGAATATGATTCAAATCTGAAATCTCTGAGGCTCCTTAAAAGTCAATCCACAGAACTAGAAAGACTTACCCAGTTAGCTACAGCACCTAATTCATTAGACTTTGAGAAGGGCGACCACAACTATAAAAAGACCACAGAGCAGGAGGCCAGAGTATGTGCTTGCTGTCTGTGGGCAGCCAGCTCCCAAAGAGAAGCGGAAGAAGAAGAGGATTGAAACTTCATACCTGTTTTCCCTTCCAGATTCACCAAATTAAGTCTCTCCTCTTTTTATGGAAGAGAAGTAAGGGAGAAGAGAGAAGACAAGAATGTTAACCTACTGGACCTCTCTCCATATGGAAGGAAGCATCAGAAGCGCAGAAGTTTCCCATTCTACTCCAGCACTGACAAAAGCATAGTGAAAGCTTAAATGGATATTTACCACATCTATTCTGCCAGCTTAAAATATCATACTGCCCCTCTTGAATTATGACTTTAAGGGAAGCTAACTTTATTAGAACACATTTTACAATATTTTCACTTCTAAATTATGTTCTTGATACCCTATAAATCTTATAGCTTATTATTAAATTTGTTTCTTCTTACTAAAATATAAAAACCAACTCAGGCCACTGTAACTATTCCTCTGGTACCTTGATAAGTCACTGTATTACTCCTATAAAACAGAACATAAAATAACTGAGGCAACTATCAGGTCTGTAATTGGTCACTTCTAATGTTACTTTAGACTACATCAGATAGAACATACTTTATAGGAACTGCTGAACAGCATCCTAACTTCTTATACACTTTTTAAACTATCTTGTTTCTATTCAATTCTTTTCAAAGAGGAAATGGAATTTATTCTGATAAGGCATACTATTAAAAGGAAAAACCAAAAGAAATAGTTTCTTTAGATGTGTTTTGGGCCAGAAACAGAAGCTTAGAATTGAAATAATACACTTCAGATAGTATATACTATGCACTTCCCCGCCACTATATAGTTTAGATTGCCTAAATTTACAATACCTTTCTTAAAAATCTGCACATAATCTATTACTATTTTTTATCATGAGTTCTCACTCTTTTTAAGGAAGAAACTACATAAATCTGGAATTATTGTCAGGTATTTTTGGTGCTAAAAAAAACCAATGAATCTATTACATAGTTGATGTGTTATGAATGCACAATTCATATTTAAAAGACAGAATCTTTTCCTTTAGATTTATTTAGTTATCACCATGGTACTGAGCACTTTCACAAAGCCTAATTTATGACACATGCATGAAAAATATACACAGAAGAGAAAGACCTAATACTTTCTATGTTTTTCAGATTGAAATAAAAACTTTTGGGTTGACACATATTCTGCAAGGAAAAAATTCAGGAAACTATGAATAAAAGCAATCCCTTTTTATATGTAAAGATTCTGGCCCTTCAAGCCTATGCTAGAAGAAAAGCTAAGGGGGCCAGGGGGAAGGGAATACCTCTCAGAAAGAATGATTTTATCTCACCATAGAAAGGGAAACAGAAATAACCATACCTAGTCCACTGATTTTGCAGATCAGTTCCCTGAAATCTAACAAGTGGTCTGAACTCTTCAGGATCACACAACCAGTTCATGAAAGAATCCAGTCTCAACCCAAGGGCAGTTTCCTCCTAGTCCACTGCTTTTTTCATACAATCACTTTTCAGATGTTCCGCTTCTACAATTTGTCATCTTCAGCACACTACTTGAGTGAGATTTCTTTGATTCTGGTCAGAATACATTTAAGTTCTTTAAAAGTGGATATTAAAAAAATGTTAATAGTATCCATCAAAGTGACAAATTATAGTATAAAAACGTGTATGGTTTGGATGTGGTCTTCTTTATGGAAAATAGCAGGAATCATGAAGAGTCTGAGATTTTAATCTACTTGCAAGCTAACAGGTTAAGCTACCAGTTTCATGGAGGCTGATAATAAGACACAAGACTTCTGAATCAGAAACAAAGGGAAAGTTTATTCTTCCCAACAATAGCAAGAGCTGGAGTATCAGCATTTGTACTATGCCCCCAAACCTTAGTTCCCAAAGGTAACAAGAAGAGGGCCAGTTTACACATGCAGTAAATTGTAAAGGAAAACAGTCCCAAACAGAAAACCTAAACCTCTTCAAATGGACTGTGAACCTACCTAATCTTTGCCCAGGAGGAAGCCTTTATTTTCATTATAAGAGACACTAAGAAAAACTTTTCTTTGCTCCAGAGGTTAGTATTATCAATATTATGAGTGTCTTTCAAGGCTGTTTGCTAAACAAATATTCTTCAATAAATAGCCCAGAACACAGTCAGCAAGTGTCTCTGCTTGTAGAGAAGTGTAAGAGACACTTAAGGAACTGACTTAAAACAATAACCACCTCTCATTGCTATTCTGTCTTAGCCTTTAGAAAAATTTCCCATGAATACGACACTTCATCAGTCATTATGATTAATCTAAAAAGAGAGGCCAAATCCCATCTTCCATTAGTTTGTGTTAATAAAGATTCACTGGAACATAGCCATGCATTTATATATTGTCTGTGACTGGTTTCACACTTCAATGGCAGTGTTCACTATACCTTGACTATCAGCCCATTGCTGAGTGGCTTTTGTGATGAAAAGCATGTTATTCTTTGACTACAAAAGATATGAAGAGCCAAATATATGACAAAATAGTTTCAATGGTCACAGTGATATGATCTGAGTCACTTTTGGCTATCAAATATGAAAATATTTACTATTGGGACTTTTATAGAAAAAGCTTACCAATCCCCAACACAAAAATTTGATTCTACCTTAGAAAACCATACATCTTTCTTAAGTTTATGGATTTATCTTTTCATTTGATCCAAAAGAGGAATATAATTGTAACATGATGCATTAACAAACGTACAAGTTTGTCTTAGTCTGTTTTTATACCTATAACTCTGGCTACTGAATTGAGGTTGACTTGAATGTCCTCCTGAGTTAAGGTGGTATTATTGATCACTTGAAAGTCTCTTATAGTCACCCCTAAAGTATAGATAATTGTATTTTTTTAAGATATTAAGGTAATGCCTGGCTTTTCCACAAGATGTACAGTCCTAAACACACATGGTACCCCTGGAAAGAAAGTATGGTCTACAATTTGGGAGGCCTCCAAAAAGCACCTATGTCAGCCAGAAGACAAAGGTTGAGGGGGGCTGCCTTCAGCATTGCCTTGAAGTCAGCCTCCCTAGACCCCTACATGAGTGACCCAGAAAAACTGATCAACAGCTCCAATTTGTTTCCACAGATTTATAGGCCCAAAGAAGCATATCTTTAATTTCTTAGCAATAATTTTCCAGTGACAGACCAGCAACTAGGACACTGATTACAACCTACAGTTGTTAAAGGTAGAATGAGGTTTTTCAAGGGGAGTATTGGCCAGAGGCATGAGAACACCATTGATTTCTGCCCACTGTGCAGAGTAATCATCTCCATTTTCAGTTCTACATAGCTAGAGTTAAGGATAAACAGCTACAGCAGCCCAGGAGACAACTTTGGGTTTCAGCCTAGCTGAACTATAATTGAGCTAGACCCAGGCAATACAGGAAAACCTCTGTGAACAAAGGGTTCCCAGCCTCCCAAAGGACAGCTGCCATTTTTATATACAGTCAAGATGTTGCTCAGACCACACTAGCAGCAGTCTTGGATCTACCATTTCATTTGACAAGTGAGACATGTGGGGCACTTCTTGCCTCAGTTACTGAATATGAGTTAGTTCACCACAAAATAGGAATATCAGGATAGAGCATCAAAAGCTGTCCATGGGTGAGACTTTCAGCTTTGAAGAGCTCAGAAGCAAGCTAATTGATCCTTCAAAGGGTTATGTCTGGTATCAGTGTAAGGAAGGAGATGCGCCTAAAATCCCAAGGCTGCCTCCAGATGAAAACTGCCTCCCTCTGCCAGAAGCTCCAGTTGGAAAAAATCAGGTGTTGAAACTTATAGTTCAAAGGGGTGATTGGGATTGTAGTCCACAAAAGTACTATCACTTCTCAATATATAACTCTTCCTAATCAGAATTCCCTTTGGTACTTATGGGTGTAGGAAGTATAAGTATATTCACATCAATTCCTACAATCCATTAAAATGTAGAAGTAACAAAAAAATCGTGCACTGATTAGCCATGGTTGCATTAGTTTCTCTTCCCCATTGTAAACTTGGACCCATCTGATCAGTTGAATTTGGGCATTCTCCTCCCCTGAGGACCAGGTAGAATAGAATGCTGAATTGGACAAGGAGAGACGGGGAGGAAAAGTGTGGGAAGGGCCTTTATAAGAAAGAAAAAAGTGGCCCTGTACCAGTAAACAAGACTCATTTGCTTTCAGTTTTGAGTGGCATAATTCATGTCTCAACCAAATAAACTTCTAATATTTTCTATCTTCCCAATACTTTATCTCAGATGGCAAGTTCCTAATGATGGATACCATCAATTTCAGTATTGGGAACCTCTTGATTAAGTGGCCACGGCAATGTGGCATTCCATTTAGGGCCAGCAGGGTTACTGCCTTTGCCTAACTGAAGACGGACACACATTTGCAACTTTTTTAGAAATCCACCTTAACCTATAACATCTGTAGCTCCATTAGCAAGATAATATCTCTCAAGTTAAGGATAGAAGAGTTCTGCAGTACACAGGACTAACCATAGTATTTATGTAAAAATTTGCTTCAGTTTCTCATTCTTTGGTGGATCACCTTTATCATCATTTTAACCTCAATTTGGATCAGTAAAACCTCAAAGACTTGAATGTCTCATCTATGATTTCCCAGGAGTAGGAGCAAGGAAACTTTCCAGAAAATCCCAAGAATCCCTCATTACCACCATGAGCCAGGGTGGAGAGTTAGGGCAGGAAACTCAGAATTTTAATTTTCTTCTCTGAGTGGGTCTAAGATTGCATAATAGATTCCAGGAAGCACTAAGTCCTGGCCCTGATGTTGGTGTTCACTCTTAACAAACATTCCATACCCTGCTCCTTCATCTCTCAAGTAAACCTGTTGAAGCACTAGCCCTTTGCCTATTTTCTGCCCATAGGGTTTGGAAATTTCCCTACTTGACATGCTATTAGCAAATATTCATAACCTGCCATCAGAATCTTCTAGTCATCCCAGGATGAGTCTTAATAATAGTTGCTATAATGGGGTGGACTTAAAGTTGACCACCAAATTGGTAAGAGAATCTTACTGCCAGAGGAGAGTTGAAAACAACCAGAGCACCATTCAGACAGCTGCCTTTAAATTACTGGTTCTCAGCCTATAGTGACTTCCCAGACCCTTCTTATCAACCAACAATGAAGTGGAAGATCATTTACTGTGCAGTTGACCATATAGTTTGCTCAACATGTCCATTATTACTTACTTACAGAGTTCCCCAAAATGAGATCCTCATTCTCCCTCTTCTGTGAAGTCATGTCTCTTTCACCATCCCATTCTCATCAACAAAAAAAACATCAAGAACTTTGAGGAATTTGAAATTTTACCATACATACCAGAAGATGGGCAGTTGGAGTTTTATGGAAGCTGGCAAAAATAAACAAAACACAACACTCTTCCTCAGAGACAGAGATTAGTTTATTATTTGCAGCAAAGGTATATCTAGAGAATCAGCATTTGTACCACATCCCTACACTTCAGTCCCCAAGAATGATGTCAAGAAGGCACATGCTACAGGTTGCATGATAGGAGAGAAATCTCATGCTTAAGACATCCAGATTTTTAATAATATGTGGTAAACATATTTCCACTTTGCCTCAGAGTGAGACATTATCTTTATCACACTAGACAGTAAACAAAGCTATCTTTTTTAACTTAGAGGGAGAAATTATTTCTATCTTCCAAGGCTGTTCATTATATAAACACTGAAAAGACAGCCTGCAACAAAGGTAGCTTGGACCTTTGCTCGTAAAATGTGCAGAAATGTGAAAGACCCATGAATGGTCTCCCAATCATGTGAACAATTAGTAATTTAGAAAGGTAAATCTCTACTAGAGCTTGTTATTTTTATACTGATATTTTTAATATTTAATAAATATTTTAACACATTTATTGAGGTAAAATTAACAATGAATAAACTGCACATTTTGGGGTGAATATTTTGCTCCATTCTGATGTATATATCCATGAAATCAGGAGTGTGATCAAGTTAATGAACATAGCCTTCACCCTTGGAAGATTCTTTGTGTCCCTTTTTTGTTAGTTTCTCTTTTTATTAAATATCAGATAACTTTCATCCATAGCAAATGAAATTAGTTGAATTACCAATTTATCCTTTGCAGTAGAAATTACATTTTCAGACAAAGAATGATAAGTGATGCTCTGTGGGTATAAGTATGTGCTTTAGGGCACAGACTGGACTAAATGGTTGCACTAAAAGAAATTAAGAAAGTTTTCCATCATTATTCTCAATGTCATGTGGATAAGACATTTAGAATTGTTAATAAGTTTCACTTTAGTCACTGGAGATTTTCATTTTGAGAATTTACCCATCAAACACAATCTTCCTGCAATATTTAGATAATTGCTGGAATATAATGCCTTGATTTTCTTTCAAGAAGTTTCCTGCCTATTTTTTCTCTTTAGAATTGGTTCCTAAAAAATAAAAGTGGTTCCATTATTTTCTTTTGGAGGCATATGAGGAAAGTTTAAATATTCTTTTCACTTTGTAAAGAAATATTTTTTTTCTAGTCAAGAAAGATTCTTTGTCTATTTGGGGGTTTTCCAATGTAATGATATTATTTTCGTAGTACATACTATTTTCATATTTTATTTTATTTTACTTCATTTAGGATATGAAAATAAATAACATAAGCCATTATAGTTATGTGCCATATTAACACAGTATGAAACCATAGTTAAACAAAATAAAATTCTTAGGTACATGGTTTATCAAATCATAAATTATCACTTTTCTTAAGCAGTAAAGAACTAATGAGCTATACCTTGCCTCATTCACTGTAAAGTATAGGAGACTTTTTAATATGAATGCCTAAGAATTATTTGAACTGGAATTTTACTTGTAATGGTCCTTGGAATAAATGCTGATGTGGGAGAAAACTTCAATTGCATTATAGAGATGTTATAAGCTCAGTGAACCAATGGAAATTGGCAAAATTTAAACTAGAAATAATAAAGAGCATGCCACTAACACAGTAACATCCTATGTCTTTTTTTAAGATGCAAACTGTACAACAAAAGCTATTTTTACATTCATTTTTATCACCAGGCCAATATTTTGTTGATTTTTTTTTTGGATGTTTAAAACTAGATAATCTTAATTTCAAAATGTTATATTCTCATTTTTTTAGTACATTCTAAAAGCCAACATATCATTTAAGAACTTGGACCTCACTTCATCTGGAAATATACCACACAGATGCATTATAAAAGAAATATTAATATGTTTCACACAGTGCCTGAAAAATGTTTATAAATGTAGGAAATAAATGATAAATGTTCATTGTTTTGCTATCTTAAGCAATGACAGTTTGATAGGAGAAACTGAAAGATTTTCTGAAATTAAAGTAATTTTTCAATATATTAGGCAAATGTCACTCTCAAGAAAGTGTTTGAGCAGGCATAAAAATGCTGCAGAAAATTTAATGAAATTTTCATGCTTGAAAACTAATAATATGTAAGCAGGTAGACATCAAAAAAAATAATGGGGAATAACCAACAGCTACCCATCACCCTCTGGTGTTTTGAGGCCCTTTATTATCACATTTTTCTTCCTCACATTTCTTTGCTGTATCTTGCTCGATTAAGAACAGTACATGTTAATTGAACACTAGGGGGAGTTTCTCAACTTCTTAGTACTATTTCTCCATTACTTACTCTACACTATCAATATCTTCTGCATCTGCCTGCAAATTACTTTCTTCTGTCATCTTCATTACTGTTATGTCTTGGATCTGGAATATCCCCCAAGGCTCATTTGTTGAAAGCTTGTTGGATCATGAGGGCTCTGACTTCATCCATAAATTAATCCATTTGATGGATTAAAAATTGGATGACATTAGTGGGAAGTGCTGGAAACTGTATGCAGTGGGGCCTAGCTGGAGGAAATAGGTCACTGCGGGTGTGCCCTGCAAGGGTATAGCTTATCCTTCTGTCTCTGCTTCCCAGCTGCCACAAACTAAGCAGATTTCCTTGCCCATGCCCTTCCACCATGATATTCTGCCCTCTCTCAGGCCCAAAGCAATGGAGTCAGCCAACCATGGACTGAGACTCTGGAACTATAAGCCTTTAAATTGTTTATGTCAGATATTTTCTCACTGTAAGGAAAAACCAACACAATTACTATTACTCTTCTACTTATCAATGAGATATTCTTGGCAGACCCTATCATAAGCACAAAAATCAGGCTTACTTCTCAAACCAATTATTTTCTATCCTCTTAAATTACTTTTTTCTATCCAATTTAAATCCCAAAGTGTGATCCTTAAACTAGGACCCAGCAAAAAACATTGAACCAGCAAATCCTTCTTTAAAAAATTATATCTACAGATACATTTTCCTCCCTGTGTCCTGAGTATGAATTTTGAAGTCAAAAGATTGAGTCAGGAGATCAATAGGGATGGCTGCACATTATGAATATATTTAATACTACTGAACTATACATTTAGAACTAGTTAAAATGGTAAATTTTATGTTATGTGCAGTTTACTACAATAAAAAAATTAACAAAGAAAGAAGAATTGTGACAAAAGTATTGGATTTGTAGTCAACTAGAATTTTATATAAACATTTGCCTCTATTACTTCCTAACTTTTATAGCAAATTATTTAATTTCTCTGGGCAAACTATCTCAACCATAAAATGGGGATAATAACTTCTCTACCCCACAAGATTGCTCTGAGAATTAAACCAGAAAATACAAGTTATGAGCCTTCTTCATAGTAAATAAAAATATCTATGAATTTAAAAATCAATCAGTTTCATTGATCATTATTGCCTATGTTTGGTATGTTTAAGGATATTTTAAGTTTGTATTTTTTTTTGTTTTTCTTAATCTGAGGTGAAGTTTTCTCTGGTATGCAAATTCTATACAATTGCAAGGGTGGTCTTTCTAAAACATAAATCATTACCACATTCAGTAATTCCCTTTAGTTGCTTTCTATCTCCATCCAGTCCCTGCCTTTCCAACCCTATGCCTGTCTCAGCTCCCACTCCCACATGCATCCTAGGCGCCAACTGAGCCAGATTGGGGGCTATAATTAATTCCCCAAAAAATGCCTCATCTTTTTCTCCTCCACACTCTGACAGTTTCACTTCAGACCAGACGGCCTCCCTTTCTCTTTTTCTTTTCCCCTTGACCAACTCTTTCCCATTTTTCAAGCCTCAGTTCAATGACCCTACCTCAGAAAGTCTCATAGGACCTCTCCGGATGTAAGTGCTGCCAAAGCAACCATTCAAGAGTCTGTCTAATTGCTTTATTTTTTCATGTGTCTGCTCACATGCTTGACAATCTTCTGGGGCACAAAAAGTTATAGATTTCTTTGTTTCCCAAGTATTGGACACATATTTAGTGTTCAACAAATGAAAAGATGAATGGATGGAAGTATTGGATTTTATCGGAAATATAAACCAGTGAACCCATAAGTGATGATGATATCCTCACAGATATTAGTCACCAAAGAAATCTTCACTCTTGGGTTGATATGGATTAGGGCACATTTTCCAGGAAACCCCCATTCAAATGCAAATGCATTCCATTACCTTGGAGAGGAAATGCATTGATATTTCACGATAATGATCATATTTATATCAATTTGTATTTTAGTCCGCTATTTCGCTGCCATGACTAAAAGAACTGAGAAGAACAATTTTAGAGGAGGAAAAGTTTATTTGGGGGCTCACAGTTTCAGAGGTCTCAGTTCACAGAAAATCAGTTCCATTTCTCAGGGCTCTAGATAAGGTAAAACATCATGGTGGAAGAGTATGGCAGAGAGAAGCAGCTTACATGCTATAAAAAGCAGAGAGAGACTCCACTTAATAGATACAAAATATATATCCCAAAGGCACACTTTAATGACCCACCTCCTCCAGCTATACCCTGCCCTTCAGTTACCACTCAGTTAATCCCATCATGGGATTAATTCATTGATTGGGTTAAGGCTCCCATAACTCATCCATTGTTTCTCTTTAAATCTTCTTGCATTGTCTCACACAGGAGCTTTTGGAAGACACCTCACATCCAAACCATAACAATTTAACTATTGGCAAATCTTAGAACAGGGTTGTCAAATTTTGGAATAAATCTTTCCATGGGGCAGATGTTTCCACAGAAAGAATCCCAACCATCCAGATTCCATTCATTGCTGCTGAGAGAGGGGCAAAATTGAAGTGGAAAATCAGTAGGTAGGTTTAGGTAGGTTATATCTGGTTAATGCAAAAGCAGAAAAGACAAGTGGGTAAGACAGAAGAAAAACTGCCCAGCCAACAATATTCCATGAACAAGACCTGCACTTGCAACAGCACACAGCCTCCTTTGGGAAGATGAACTAATTTTAACAGTAGGAACATCAATTTTTGTTAAGAAAGTAAATGTACTAAAAACAAAAATAATTTGAAAGTTATAAATATAAATTACATTTTGGATTTTCTAGGCTATTACTTTTCATATGTAGTGTGAATAGCTCAAAGCTAGTAAACCTATCACACACCAAATTAAAAGCTAAGAAACTCACCAAGTCTTCAGGGAAACCAAGTAACCCATCAGGTACTATTTCACTGTCCTTAACAAAAATGTATCTTAAAATAAAAAGGTTTCTTCCATTTGTAAAAAGAAATTTCTTACAGGAAGAATACGCTACATGAAAAATAGGCTATTTTATGTTAAAATGGTGTTTTTTGCCTTCATTGCTCATGGTGAGAGCTGGGTCAGAACAAAGGGACTGAGACCAGAAAGACCCAGTGACCTCTCTGGCAGAGATATATTGGCACTGCTGCCCCACGGTGCTTGGGGAGGGAGCGGGGAGGTTAACTCTGACACCGGGGTCAAAGGGGAGTCATTGAGAGGATTTGACCTAGACAAGCAGTGAGGAATTACACCACTCCCATAACCACACTTGAGGGAAATTGCTTTACAATAGAGTACACATATATTTCTCAGAGCTAGAGCTTCTTTCCCACCATTGTTTTGATATAACTTTACGTGAATAAAATGCCTGACTCTCAGCTTGAAAATATTCCTACCAAGAATGCTTATGAAAAATGTAACAGCTTTGAGGCTGCAGTAGATTGCATAACTATTCAAAAAAAAATGTACTGCCCTTCCTGTGGAGAAATTAAACATCCTCACCCTGTTAAGTGTGGGGCAGGCTATGACTTGCTGTGGGCAATGAAATGTGGAAAGGGACATGAATTACCTCAAACAGAATCTCTAAGAGCAATATGTGCTTTACCATTCTCTCTTTCCTGCCTCCAGAACAACTGGCAATTTTCAATGGAAAAGTTTCTCCATTATCTAGATTCTGGAGTGAAGATAACATGGAGCAGAGATGCAACCAACGCACAATGGACAGGCACCATGAGTGAAAGTAAGTGGCTTTTTGTTTTGTTTTGTCTACTTAAAGATGCTGAGATTTGAATGGTTAGAACTATTTCAAGACCTAGTTCATCCTGACTAACAGAGATGCTATTTCAACATGCAGGCCAAAGGGAAGACTTCTTGGTGTGTAAGTTCTACTGCCATGTGGGTGGGCGGCAGAACCATCAGGAAATGAACTCATTAAGAATAAAGTCCTATGTACTTTGTTTCTAAAGATGGTAGGATTTCTAAAACTAAACTGATATCAGTAACTGATACCCATTTAAATTAAAAGTAACCCTCAACTTAAAAATAAGTGGTGTTCCAAGGATAACTTTAGGTCATATTGCTTCTCCCAAAGGAACAATTTTATAAAAAGAATTTAGAATCCTATACTAGCCCTTTAATTCTTAGACTTGAAAACCTAATATTATTTTAGTAACTTAAGTGTTTAAAAGATGGAGGTGTATAGTTTGTATGTTAGTCTGGGTTCTCCAGAGAAACAAACCAATATAATACACTTACATACATATATATGCCTATATCTGTATACATGCACACACATATATTTATACATACATATAAACAGATCTAGTATAAGGAAATATAGTCTAAGGAATGGAATTGCATGACTAGGGAGGTTGAGAAGTACAAGACTTAGAGTCAGTCAGCTGAAAACCCTGGAGAGCTGATGGCAAAAGTTTTAGTCCAAGTGTGAGTTCAAGATTGAAGGCAGGAGAGGTTTGTCGCCATCACGGAGTTAGCCAGAGGCTTCTTTATAGACTGGTGCAGGCATTTTGAATTACTCCTGAGGGCGTGGCCATCATCATTGGAAGGGCAACTCCCTTCCTCAGACACCTACAGGAGGCTAGAGGACCCTTGACAAGACCCAGGAGCCAAGCAGAGGAGGTATTGAGAGACTTGGGACCAACTCAGAGCCACCAGGGAATACACCCCACCTGAAGGCCACCACCCCTAGAAGACCAGCTTCCTAGAGGAGCACCACATTATCAAGTTCCTCCAAGACTTCAGGCTACTGAAGGCTAAGAGGTGAGTTATTGGAAATCTACAGAGACACTATTAGTCAATAGAGAAAATCTGCAATATCTCAGAGTTTCACTATTAGAGGGGGAGATACCTGAACAATATGAGAAAACAAGGGAAGAAAATGTCCCAAACAAACCTAGATGGTATAGCAATAAAATCCAATGACAGCATGGTTGAAGAAATGTCAGAAAGGGAGTTCAGAATGTACATAATCAAAATGATCAGGGAAGAAAATGAGGAGATGAAAGAGCAAATGCAGGCATTGAAGGATGAGATGAAAGGGCAAATGCAGGCATTGAATGATCACACCAATCGACAGTTAAAAGAGCAAATACAGGAAGCAAAAGATCATTTCAATAAAGAGAGATATTGAAAAAAAAACAAACAGAAATCCTTGAAATGAAGGAAACAATAAACCAAATTAAGAACTCCATAGAAAGCATAACCAATAGGATAGAACACCTGGAAGACAGAACCTCAGATATCGAAGACAAAATATTTAATCTTGAAAACAAAGTTGACCAAACAGAGAAGATGGTAAGAAATCATGAACAGAATCTACAAGAATTATGGAATATCATGAAAAGACCAAATTTAAGAATTATCAGGATTGAGGAAGGCTTAGAGAAACAAAGCAAAGGAATGAACAATCTATTCAATGAAATAATATCAGAAAATTTCCAAATCTGAAGAATGAAATGGAAAATCAAGTACAAGAGGCTTATAGGACACCAAATACACAAAATTACAACAGAGCCACACCAAGGCATATTATAATGAAAATACCTAACATACAAAATAAAGACAGAATTTTAAAGGTCACGAGAGAAAAGAATCAAATTACATTCAGGGGGAAACCAATACGGATATCAGCAGATTTTCCAATCCAGACCCTAAACGCTAGAAGGACCTGGAACAACATTTACCAAGTCCTGAAAGAAAACGGATGCCAACCAAGAATCTTATACCTTTCCTTCAGATTTGACGACAAAATAAAATCCTTCCATGATAAACAAAAGCTAAAAGAATTTACAAAAAGAAAGCCGGCATTACAGAACATTCTCAGCAAAATATTCCATGAGGAAGAAATGAAAAATAACAATGTAAATCAGCAAAGGAAGGAACTATCCTAAAGAACAACCAAATAAAGGAGAAATAAAGTCATGTCAAAAAAAAATTAGCCAAATGACTGGGAATACAAATCATATCTCAATAATAACCCTGAATGTTAATGGCCTGAACTCATCAATCAGAAGACACAGACTGTCAGATTGGATTGAAAAGAAAAAATCCAACAATATGCTGCCTGCAAGAGACTCATCTCATAAAAAAAAATACCCACAGACTAAAGGTGAAAGGATGGAAAAAAACATACTATGCACACAAACACAGCAAAAAAGCTGGAGTATCCATCCTCATTTCAGATAATGTGAACTTCAAAACAAAACTAGTCAGAAGGGATAAAGAAGGACATCACATACTGCTTAAGGGAAGCATAAATCAGCAAGACATAACAATCATAAATATCTATACCCCAAACATTGGCTCATCCATGTACGTCAAACAAATCCTTCTCAATTCCAGAAATCAAATAGACCACACACAATAATACTAGGCGATTTTAACACACCTCTCTCACCAATGGATAGATCTTCCAAAAAATTGGACAAGAAACCATAGATCTCAATAACACAATCAACAATTTAGAATTAACAGATATATATAGAATATACTATCCAACAAAGAACAAATACAATTTCTTCTCAGCAGCACATGGATCCTTCTCTAAAATAGACCACATTTTATGCCACAAAGTTATTGTTAGCAAATACAAGAAACAGAGATACTACTGTGTATTCTATCAAATCATTATGGTTTGAAAAAAGAAATAAATGACAGAATAAAAAACAGAAACTAATCCAACACCTGGAGAATAAATAATACGCTATTATATGATGAATGGATAACAGAAGACTTCAGGAGGGAAATAAAAAAATTCTTAGAAGTAAACAAGAACAAAGACACATCATATCAAAATTTCTACGACACTATAAAAGCAGTACTTAGAGGAAGATTTATTTCATGGAGTGCATTCAACAAAAGAAGAAAAACTCAACAAATAAACGACTTAACACTACAGCTCAAAGTCCTAGAAAAAAAAAGAGCAGACCAACACCAAAAGTAGAGGAAGACAGGAAATAGTTAAAATCAGAGCTGAAATCAGCAAAATTGAAACAAAAGAGACAATCGAAAAAATTGACAAAATAAAGAGTTGGTTCTTTGAAAAAACAAACAAAATTGATAAACCCTTAGCCACACTAACAAAGAGAAAGAGAGAGAAAACTCAAAACACTAAAATTCAGAAAGAGCAAGGAAATATCACTACAGACACGAGTGAATTACAAAACATAATTAGAAGCTATTTTGAAAATCTATACTCCAAAAAAACAGAAAACCTCAAAGACATCAACAAGTTTTTAGAGACATATGAATTACCTAAACTGAACCAGGAAGACATACACAATTTAAATAAATCAATGTCAAGCAATGAAATAGAAGTCATCAAAAGCCTACCAATAAAGAAAAGTCCAGGACTAGATGGGTTCTCAGCTTTAAAGAAAAACTTATTCCAATACTCCTCAAAGTATTCCATGAAATAGAAGAGGAGGGAACCCTCCCAAACTCATTCTATGAAGCCAATATCACCCTGATACCTAAACCAGACAGAGACACATCGAGGAAAGAAAATTTCAGACCAATATCCTTAATGAACATTGACGCAAAAATTCTCAACAAAATTTTAGCAAATAGCACACAAAAATATATTAAAAAGATAGTGCACCATGATCAAGTGGGTTTCATCCCAGGGATGCAAGGTTGGTTCAACATCAGGAAATCAATAAATGTCATTCACCATATCAAAAGACTTAAAGTTAAGAATCATATGATTATTTCAATATATGTAGAAAAAGCTTTCGATAAAATACAGCACCCCTTCATGCTCAAAACACTAGAAAAAATTGGGGTAGTGGGAACATTCCTTAACATTGTAAAGGCCATCTATGCTAAGCCCATGGCCAATATCATTCTAAATGGTGAAAAACTGAAAGCATTCCCCCTAAAAACTGGAACAAGGCAGGGATGCCCTCTTTCACCACTTCTATTCAACATTGTCCTCTAAACTCTAGCCAGAGCAATTAGACAGACCAAGGAAATTAAAGGAATACGAATAGGAAAAGAAGAAGTCAAACTATCCCTGTTCACTGATGACAAGATTATATATTTAGAGGAACCAGAAAATTCCACCAGGAAACTTTTAGAACTCATAAGTGAATTCAGTAAAGTAGCAGGTTACAAGATCAATGCTCATAAATCCAAGGCATTTTTATACATAAGTGATGAATCTTCAGAAAGAGAAGTTAGGAAAACTACCCCATTCACAATAAAGCATCAAAAAAAATAAAATACTTGGGAATCAATCTCACAAAAGAGGTGAAAGACCTCTACAATGAGAACTACAGAACATTAAAGAAAGAAATTAAAGAAAACCTTAGAAAATGGAAAGATCGGGGGAGTTTCAAGATGGCGGACTAGAGGGCGGCTGCATTTCATGTTGCTCCAGGATGCAGGATTCAAAACAGGAGATAGTGAGAGACTTGGGACCAACTCAAAGCCGCCAGGTGAGTCTCTCCAGTTGGGGAGGCGTCCCGGATGGGGCGGTAGCCCCGGAACGCAGGGAACTTTATGAAGTAGATTTGCTCCGCGAGACACCCCTCCCCCCACTACAGCGGTAAACACGGACAACCGGGAACATCATAGAGGAGGTGGCTCAGCACAGCGCTTGGACTCGGAGCAACCACTGGGGCTCTGGGCGGCTGCCTGAGGAGGAAATGCGTAGTGAGCTGTTTAGACTCAGAGTGACCGCTTCTGAACACCGGGGGTGCTGCCCGGAGGAAGATGAGAAGCGCGGCGGGTTGCTTGGTCTAGGAGTGACAGCATCAGAGCCACAGGCGGTTGCCAGAGGAGGAGGAGGCGAGTGGTGAGTTGATTGCACTCAAAGCGACCACTCCTGAACACCGGTGGCCTGCCTGGAGGAGGAGCGCGGTGGGTCACTTGGTCTCGGAGCCACTGTTCCTGAACACCCGGGGGGCTACCCTGAGGAGGAGGAGGAACAGGGTGGGTCACTTGGACTCAGAGTGACTGCCTAGGGCTACGGGCAGTTGGCGGGAGGAGGAGACACGAAGTGAGTTGCTTGGACTCCTAGTGACTGCATCGGAAACCGGGCGGCTGTGCGGGGAAGAGGTGTTTGCGGGTCTCTGGGTATCGGAGCTATTGTACGGGGCTCCGGGTGGTGGCACAGAGGAGGGGTCGCATAGCCAGGCGATTAGGTGCAGAGCAGGGTCCCAGGAGCTAGGTGGCTTCTTGCTGGAAGAGCCGCACAGAGACACGCCTGGGGGTGGAGTGAAGTTTCCAGGACTGCGGGCAGATTCTCTGAGGAGGGGCAACCTAAGGAGACTCGTCTGCGAAGGGTGAGGCTCCCAGGACCAGGAGGTAGGTCCGGGCCCCTGGGAACGTTGCAGAGGAAGGCAGCACAGCCCAGGAGGTAGTTGTAGCTTGAGGGGAAATTCTAGGAGGGGTACTGACCAGCGAGACCTCCCCACCGGGTGAGTCTTCCCTGCCGGGTGAGGTTTTCCCACAAGGACGGTAAAACCAGAGACACAGGCACAAACAGGCCTTGCCTCAGCCCGCAGCCTAGTTCCCCTTTGGATGACCATTGGTCAACAAGTGGAGGCACCTCTGCCCACTATCAGGGAATATACCCCACCTGAAGGTCACCAACCCTAGAGAGGCAGCTTCCTTGTGGAGCACCGCATTATCAACTTCCTCCAAGACTGCAGGCTACTGAAGGATAAGAGGGGATATACTAGCAATCTTCAGGGACATTATAAGTCAATAGAGGAAATCTGCAATATCTTAATCACCCACTGATTTCTGAACAAAATGAGAAAACAAGGGAAGAAAATGCCCCAAACAAACCTAGATGTTACATCAATAGAATCCAACGACAGCATGGCAGAAGAAAACACAGAAAGGGAGTTCAGAATGTACATAATTAAAATGATCAGAGAAGCAAACAAAGAGATGAAAGAGCAAATGCAGGCATTGAATGATGAGATGAAAGAGCAAATGCAGGCATTGAATGATCACACCAATCCACAGTGAAAAGAACAAATACAGGAAGCAAAAGATCATTTCAATAAAGAGTTAGAGATATTGAAAAAAAAAACAAACAGAAATCCTTGAAATGAAGGAAACAATAAACCAAATTAAGAACTCCATAGAAAGCATAACCAATAGGATAGAACACCTGGAAGACAGAACCTCAGATATTAAAGACAAAATATTTAACCTTGAAAACAAAGTTGAACAAACAGAGAAGATGATAAGAAATCATGAACAGAATCTCCAAGAACTATGGGATATCATGAAAAGGTCAAACTTGAGAATTATTGGGATTGAGGAAGGCTTAAAGAAACAAACCAAAGGAATGAACAATCTATTCAATGAAATAATATCAGAAAATTTCCCAAATCTGAAGAATGAAATGGAAAATCAAGTTGAAGAAGCGTATAGGACTCCAAATACACAAAATTACAACAGAGCCACACCAAGGCACATTATAATGAAAATACCTAACATACAAAATAAAGACAGAATTTTAAAGGCTATGAGAGAAAAGAATCAAATTACATTCAGGGGGAAACCAATACGGATATCAGCAGATTTTTCAATCCAGACCCTAAAAGCTAGAAGGGCCTGGAACAACATTTTTCAAGCTCTGAAAGAAAATGGATGCCAACCAAGAATCTTATACCCAGCAAAACTTACCTTCAAATTTGATGATGAAATAAAATCATTCCATGATAAACAAAAACTAAAAGAATTTACAAAAAGAAAGCCAGCATTACAGAACATTCTCAGCAAAATATTCCATGAGGAAGAGATAAAAAACAAAGAAGCAAATCAGCAAAGGGAGGAATTATCCTAAAGGAACTGTCAAATAAAGGAGGAACCAAGTTGTGTCAAAAAATAAATAAATAAATAAATAAATAAAATTTTAAATATGAACCAAATGACTGGGAATACAAATCATATCTCAATAATAACCCTGAATGTTAATGGCCTGAATTCATCAATCAAAAGACTTAGACTGGCAGATTGGATTAAAAAGAAAGATCCAACAATATGTTGCCTGCAAGAGACTCACCTCATAGAAAGAGATACCCATAGACTAAAGGTGAAAGGATGGGGAAAAACATACCATGCACATGGACTCAGCAAAAAGCTGGAGTATCCATCCTCATTTCAGATAATGTGGACTTCAAGCCAAAGTTAGTCAGAAGGGATAAAGAAGGACATTTCATACTGCTTAAGGGAACCATAAATCAGCAAGAGATAACAATCATAAACATCTATGCCCCAAAAAGTGGCTCATCCATGTATGTCAAACAAATCCTTCTCAATTTTAGAAACCAAATAGACCATAACACAATAATACTAGGTGATTTTAACACGCCTCTCTCACCACTGGACAGATCTTCCAAACAAAAATTGAACAAAGAAACCATAGATCTCAATAACATAATCAATAATTTAGACTTAACAGACATTTATAGAATATACCATCCAACCAAGAGCGAATACACTTTCTTCTCAGCAGCACATGGATCCTTCTCTAAAATAGACCATATATTATGCCACAAAGCTAATGTTAGCAAATACAAGAAGATAGAGACACTACCTCGTATTCTATCAGATCATAATGGATTGAAGTTAGAAATAAATGAAAGAGTAAAAAACAGAAACTACTCCAAACCCTGGAGATTAAACAATATGCTATTATATGATGAATGGATAACAGAAGATATTAGGAAGGAAATTAAAAATTTCTTAGAGGTAAATGAGAACAAAGAAACATCATATCAAAATCTCTGGGACACTATGAAAGCAGTACTTAGAGGAAAATTTATTTCATGGAGCGCATTCAATAAAAGAAGTAAAACTCAACGAATAAACGACCTAACACTGCAGCTCAATGCCCAAGAAAAAGAAGGACAGACCAACACCAAAAGTAGTAGACGACAGGAAATAGTTAAACTCAGAGCTGAAATCAATGAAATTGAAACAAAAGAAACAATACAAAAAATTGACAAAATAAATAGTTGGTTCTTCCAAAAAATAAACAAAATTGATAAACCTTTAGCCACACTAACAAAGAGAAGACAAAAGAAAACCCAAATCACTAAAATTCAGAATGAACAAGGGAGTATCACAACAGACACAACTGAAATACAAAACATAATTAGAAGCTATTTTGAAAATCTATACTCCAACAAAATAGAAAATTTCGAAGACATCAACAGGTTTCTATAGACATATGAATTACCTAAACTGAACCAGGAGGACATACACAATTTAAATAGACCAATTTCAAGTAATGAAATAGATGAAGTCATCAAAAGCCTACCAACAAAGAAAAGTCCAGGACCAGATGGGTTTTCAGCCGAGCTCTACAAAACCTTTAAAGAAGAGCTCATTCCAATACTTCTCAAAGTATTCCATGAAATAGAAGAGGAGGGAACCCTCCCAAACTCATTCTATGAAGCCAATTATCACCCTGATACCTAAACCAGACAGAGACACATCGAGGAAAGAAAATTTCAGACCAATATCCTTAATGAACATCGACACAAAAATTCTCAACAAAATTTTAGCAAATCGCATACAAAAACATTAAAAAGATAGTGCACCATGATCAAGTGGGTTTCATCCCAGGGATGCAAGGTTGGTTCAACATCAGGAAATCAATAAATGTAATTCACCATATCAATAGACTTAAAGTTAAGAATCACATGATTATTTCAATAGATGCAGAAAAAGCATTTGATAAAATACAGCACCCCTTCATGCTCAAAACACTAGAAAAAATAGGGATAGGGGAACATTCCTTAACATTGTAAAGGCCATCTATGCTAAGCCCATGGCTAATATCATTCTAAATGGTGAAAAACTGAAAGCATTCCCCCTTAAAACTGGAACAAGGCAGGGATGCCCTCTTTCACCACTTCTTTTCAATATCGTCCTTGAAACTCTAGCCAGAGCAACTAGACAGACCAAAGAAATTAAAGGGATATGAACAAGAAAAGAAGAACTCAAATTATCCCTATTTGCTGATGATATGATTGTATACCTAGAGGAACCAGGAAATTCCACCAGAAAACTTTTAGATCTCATAAGTGAATTCAGTAAAGTAGCGGGATATAAGATCAATGCACATAAATCTAAGGCCTTTTTATACGTAAGTGATGAATATTCAGAAAGAGAAATTAGGAAAACTACCC
This sequence comes from Sciurus carolinensis, assembly GCF_902686445.1. NCBI lineage: Eukaryota > Metazoa > Chordata > Mammalia > Rodentia > Sciuridae > Sciurus > Sciurus carolinensis. Next base: position 145,892,168 of record NC_062214.1, read on the forward strand.
CATTCACAATAGCTTCGAAAAAAATAAAATACTTGGGAATCAATCTCACAAAAGAGGTCAAAGACCTCTACAGTGAGAACTACAGAACACTAAAGAAATAAATTAAAGAAAACCTCAGAAGATGGAAAGATCTCGCATGTTCTTGGATAGGAAGAATTAATATTGTCAAAATGGCCATACTACCAAAAGTGCTATACAGATTCAATGCAACTCCAATTAAAATCCCAATGATGTACTTTACAGCAAGAAATTATGAAATTCATCTGGAAGAATAAAAAACCCAGAATAGCTAAAACAATCCTTGACAGAAAGAGTGAAGCAGGGGGTATCGCAATACCAGATCTTCAACTCTACTACAAAGCAATAGTAACAAAAATGGCATGGTATTGGTACCAAAATAGAAAGGTGGATCAATGGTACAGAATAGAGGACACGGACACAAACCCAAATAAATACAATTTTCTCATACTAGACAAAGGGGCCAAAAATATGCAATGGAGAAAAGATAGCCTCTTCAACAAATGGTGCTGGGAGAATTGGAAATCCATATGCAACAGAATGAAACTAAACCCATATCTCTCACCATGCACGAAACTAAACTCAAAATGGATTAAGGACCTCGGAATCAGACCAGAGACCCTGCAGATTATAGAAGAAAAAGTAGGTCCAGAGCTTCAACATATCGGCTTAGGACCAGACTTCCTCAACAGGACTCCCATAGCACAAGAAATAAAAGCAAGAATCAATAATTGGGATAGATTCAAACTAAAAAGCTTTCTCTCAGCAAAGGAAACTATCAGCAATGCAAAGAAAGAGCCTACAGAGTGGGAGAAAATCTTTGCCAATCATACTTCAGATAGAGCACTAATCTCCAGAATCTATAAAGAACTCAAAAAACTCTACACCAAGAATGCAAATAATCCAATTGACAAATGGGCTAAGAAAATGAATAGACACTTCACAGAAGAAGATCTACAAGCAATCAACAAACATATGGAAAAATGTTCAACATCTCTAGTAATAAGAGAAATGCAAATCAAAACCACCCTAAGATTCCATCTCACCCCAATTAGAATGGCGATTATCAAGAATACAAGCAACAACAGGTGTTGGCGAGGATGGGGAAGAAAGGTATACTCATACATTGCTGGTGGGGCTGCAAATTAGTGCAGCCACTCTGGAAAGCAGTGTGGAGACCCCTTAGAAAACTTGGAATGGAAACACCATTTGACCCAGCTATCCCACTCCTTGGCCTATACCCAAAGGACTTAAAATCAGCATACTACAGAGATACAGCCACATCAATGTTCAAAGCTGCTCAGTTCACAATAGCCAGATTGTGGAACCAACCTAGATGTCCTTCAATTGATGAATGGATAAAGAAACTGTGGTATATATATATATATATATATATATATACAATGGAATAATACTCAGCCATAAAGAATGATAAAATTATGGCATTTGCAGGCAAATGCATGAAATTGGAGAATATCATGCTAAGTGAGATAAGCCAATCTCAAAAAACAAAGGACGAATGATATCACTAATAGGTGGATGATGACACATAATGGGGCGTGGGAGGGGTTAGTGTTAGGGTTAGAGTTAGGTTTAGGTAGGGGGGCAAGAATGGAGGAAGGAAGGACTGTATAGAGGGAAAAGATGGGTGGGGGGTGGGGGGAAGGGAAAAAATAACAAAATGAATCAAACAGCATTACCCTATTTAAATTTATGATTACACAAATGGTATGCCTTTACGCCATGTACAAACAGAGAAACAACATGTATCCCATTTGGTTACAATAAAAATTTTAAAAAAGGAAAAAAAAAGAAAATGGAAAGATCTCCCATGTTCTTGGATAGGCAGAATTAATATTGTCAAAATGGCCATACTACCTAAAGTGCTATACAGATTCAATACAATTCCAATTAAAATCCTAATGACGTACCTTACAGAAATAGAGCAAGCAATCAGGAAATTCATCTGGAAGAATAAAAAACCCAGAATAGCTAAAGCAATCCTCAGTAGCAAGAGTGAAGCAGGGGGTATTGCAATACCAGATCTTCAACTCTACTACAAAGCAATAGTAACAAAAACGGCATGGTATTGGTACCAAAAAGGACAGGTAGATCAATGGTACAGAATAGAGGACATGGACACAAACCCAAATAAATACAATTTTCTCATACCAGACAAAGGGGCCAAAAATATTCAATGGAGAAAAGATAGCCTCTTCAACAAATGGTGCTGGGAAAGCTGGAAAACTATATGCAACAGAATGAAATTAAACCCCTATCTATCACCCTGCACAAAACTCAACTCAAAATGAATCAAGGACCTCAGAATCAGACCAGAGACCCTGCATCTTACAGAAGGAAAAGTAGTTCCAAATCTTCAACTTGTTGACTTAGGATCACACTTCCTTAACAGGACTCCCATAGCACAAGAAATAAAAGCAAGAATCAATAACTGGGACAGATTCAAACTAAAAAGCTTTCTCTCAGCAAATGAAACTATCAGTAATGGGAAGAGAGAGCCTACAGAGTGGGAGAATATCTTTGCCACTCATACTTCAAATAGAGCGCTAATTTCCAGAATATATAAAGAACTCAAAAAACTCTACACCAAGAATACAAATAATCCAATCAACAAATGGGCTAAGGAAATGAACAGATACTTCACAGAAGAAGATCTACAAGCAATCAACAGATATATGCAAAAATGTTCAACCTCTCTAGTAATACGAGAAATGCAAATCAAAACTACCCTAAGATTCCATCTCACCCCAATTAGAATGGAGATTATCAAGAACACAAACAACAATAGGTGTTGGAGAGAATGTGGGGAGAAAGGTACACTCATACATTGTTGGTGGGGCTGCAAATTAGTGCAGCCACTCTGGAAAGCAGTATGGAGATTCCTCAGAAAGTTTGGAATGGAACCACCATTTGAGCCAGCTATCCCACTCCTTGGCCTATACCCAAAGAACTTACAATCACCATACTACAGAGATACAGCCACATCAATGTTTATTGCTGCTCAATTCACTGTAGCCAGATTGTGGAACCAACCTAGATGTCCTTCAATTGATGAATGGATAAAGAAACTGTGGTATATATATATACCATGGAATATTACTTGGCCATAAAGAATGATAAAATTATGTCATTTGCAGGCAAATGAATGAAATTGGAGAATATCATGCTAAGTGAGATAAGCCAATCTCAAAAAACTAATGGACGAATGATCTGGCTGATAAGCGGATGAGGACATACAATGGGGGGTGGGAGGGGTTAGCATTAGGGTTAGGGTTAGGTTTAGGGTTAGGGTTAAGGAGGGTGGTAAGAATGGAGGAAGGAAGAACTGTATAGTGGGAAAAGAGGGGTGAGAGGGGTGGGGAGGAAGTGAAAAAATAACAGAATGAATCAAACAACATTACCCTATGTAAATTTATGATTACACAAATGGTATGCCTTTACTCCATGTACAAACAGAGAAACAACATGTATCCCATCTGTGTACAATAATAAAAAAATAAATAAATAAATAAATAAATAAAAATAAAAATAAAAATAAAAAAAGACATAGACTGGCAGATTGGATTAAAAAGAAAGATCCAAAAATTTGCCGCCTGCAAGAGACTCATCTCATAGAAAGAAATACCCATAGACTAAAGGTGAAAGGATGGGAAAAAACATACCTTGCACATGGACACAGAAAAAAAGCCAGAGTATCCATCGTCCTATCAGAAGATGTTGACTTCAAGCCAAAGTTAGTCAGAAGGGATAAAGAAGAACATTTCCTACAACTTAATGGAAGCATAAATCAGCAAGACATAGCAATCATAAACATCTATGCTCCAAATAGTGGCTTATCCATATACTCCAAACAAATCCTTCTCAATTCCAGAAATCAAATAGACCACAACACAATAATACTAGATGATTTTAACACACTTCTCTCACCACTGGACAGATCCTCCAAACAAAAATTGAACAAGAAACCGCAAATTTCAAAAATACAGTAATTTAGACTTAATGGACATTTATAGAATATACCATCTAACAAAGAGCAAATATACTTTCTTCTCAGCAGCACATGGATCCTTCTCTAAAATAGACCATATATTATGCCACAAAGCTACTGCTAGCAAATACAAGAAGATAGAGACACTACCTTGTATTCTATCAGATCATAATGAATTGAAATTAGAAATAAATGAAAGAGTAAAAAACAGAAACTAATCCAACACCTGGAGAATAAATAATACACTATTGTATGATGAATGGATAAGAGAAAATATCAGGAAGGAAATTAAAAAATTCTTGGAGGTAAATTAGAACAAAGAAACGTCATATCAAAATCTCTGGGACACTATGAAAGCAGTACTTAGAGGAAAATTTATTTCATGGAGCGCATTCAATAAAAGAAGAAAAAAATCAACAAAAAAACGAACTAACACTACAACTCAGAGCCCTATATAAAGAACAGAGCAACACCAAAAGTAGTAGAAGACAGGAAATAGTTAAAATCAGAGCTGAAATCAGCAAAATTGAAACAAAAGAAACAATACAAAAAATTGACAAAATAAAGAGTTGGTTCTTTGAAAAAACAAACAAAATTGATAAACCCTTAGCCACACTAACAAGGAGAAGGAGAGAGAAAACTCAAATTACTAAAATTTGGAATGAACAAGAAAATATTACAACAGACACGAGTGAAATACAAAACATAATTAGAAGCTATTTTGAAAATCTATACTCCAACAAAATAGAAAATCTCAAAGACATCAACAGGTTTCTAGAGACATATGAATTACCTAAACTGAACCAGGAGGACATACACAATTTAAATAGACCGATTTCAAGTAATGAAATAGAAGAAGTCATCAAAAACCTACCAACAAAGAAAAGTCCAGGACCAGATGGGTTCTCAGCCGAGTTCTACAAAACCTTTAAAGAAGAGCTCATTCCAATACTCCTCAAACTATTCCATGAAATAGAAGAGGAGGGAACCCTCCCAAACTCATTCTATGAAGCCAATATCACCCTGATACCTAAACCAGACAGAGACACATCGAGGAAAGAAAATTTCAGACCAATATCCTTAATGAACATTCATGCAAAAATTCTCAACAAAATCTTAGCAAATCGCATACAAAAATATATAAAAAAGATAGCAGACCACGATCAAGTGGGTTTTATCCCAGGGATGCAAGGTTGGTTCAACATCTGGAAATCAATAAATGTCATTCACCATATCAAAAGATTTAAAGTTAAGAATCACATGATTATTTCAATAGATGCAGAAAAAGCATTTGATAAAATACAGCACCCCTTCATGCTCAAAACACTGGAAAAAATAGGGATAGTGGGAACATTCCTTAACATTGTAGAGGCCATCTATGCTAAGCCCATGGCCAATATCATTCTAAATGGAGAAAAACTGAAAGCATTCCCCCTAAAAACTGGAACAAGGCAGGGATGCCCTCTTTCACCACTTCTATTCAACATTGTCCTCTAAACTCTAGCCAGAGCAATTAGACAGACCAAGGAAATTAAAGGAATACGAATAGGAAAAGAAGAACTCAAACTATCCCTGTTCACTGATGACATGATTATATATTTAGAGGAACCAGAAAATTCCACCAGGAAACTTTTAGAACTCATAAGTTAATTCAGTGAAGTAGCAGGATATAAGATTAATGCTCATAAATCCAATGCATTTTTATACATAAGTGATGAATCTTCAGAAAGAGAAGTTAGGAAAACTACCCCATTCACAATAGCATCGAAAAAAAAAATACCTGGGAATCAATCTCACAAAAGAGGTGAAAGACCTCTACAATGAGAACTACAGAACACTAAAGAAAGTAATTAAAGAAAACCTAAGAAAATGGAAAGATCTCCCATGTTCTTGGATAGGAAGAATTAATATTGTCAAAATGGCCATACTACCAATCTGTTATGCAGATTCAATGCAATTCCAATTAAAATCCCAATGATGTACCTTATAGAAATAGAGCAAGCAATCAGGAAATTCATCTGGAAGAATATGAAACCCAGAATAGCTAAGACAATCCTTAGCAGGAAGAGTGAAGCAGGGGGTATCGCAATACCAGACCTTCAACTATACTACAAAGCAATAGTAACAATAACAGCACGGTGTTGGTACCAAAATAGACAGATCAATGGTACAGAATAGAGGACATGGACACAAACCCAAATAAATACAATTTTCTCATATCAGACAAAGGGGCCAAAAATATGCAATGGAGAAAAGATAGCCTCTTCAACAAATGGTGCTGGGAAAACTGGAATCCATATGTAATAGAATGAAACTAAACCCCTATCTCTCACCATGCATGAAACTAAACTCAAAATGTATCAAGGACCTTGAAATCAGACCAGAGACCCTGCATCTTATAGAAGAAAAAGTAGGTCCAAATCTTTAACTTGTTGGCTTAGAATCAGACTTCCTTAACAGGACTCCCATAGCATAAGAAATAAAAGCAAGAATCAATAACTGGGACAGATTCAAACTAAAAAGCTTTCTCTCAGCAAAGGAAACTATCAGCGATGTGAAGAGAGAACCTACAGTGTGGGAGAAAATCTTTTCCACTCATACCTCAGATAGAGCACTAATTTCCAGAATATATAAAGAACTCAAAAAACTCTACATCAAGAATACGAATAACCCAATCAACAAATGGGCTAAGGATATGAACAGACAATTAACAGAAGAAGATCTACAAGCAATCAACAAACATACGAAAAAATGTTCAACATCTCTAGTAATAAGAGAAATGCAAATCAAAACCACCCTAAGATTCCATCTCACCCCAATTAGAATGGAGATTATCAAGAATACAAACAACAATGGGTGTTGGAGAGGATGTGGGGGAAAAGGTACACTCATACATTGCTGGTGGGTTGCATATTAGTGCAGCCACTCTGGAAAGCAGTATGGAGATTCCTCAGAAAGCTTGGAATGGAACCACAATTTGACCCAGTTATCCCACTCCTTGGCCTATACCCAAAGAACTTAAAATCAGCATACTACAGAGATACAGCCACATCAATGTTCACAGTCGCTCAATTCACTGTAGCCAGATTGTGGAACCAACCTAGATACCCCTCAATTGATGAATGGATAAAGAAACTGTGGTATATATATACCATGGAATATTACTCAGCCATAAAGAATGATAAAATTATGGCATTTGCAGGCAAATGGATGCAGTTGGAGAATATCATGCTAAGTGAGATTAGCCAGTCTCAAAAAACTAAAGGACGAATGATCTCGCTGATAAGCGGATGATGACACATAATGGGGGGTAGGAGAGGGGCAAGAATGGAGGAAGGAGGGACTGTATAGAGGGAAAAGAGGGGTGGGAGGAGTGGAGGGAAGGAAAATATAGCAGAATGAATCAAACACGATTCCCCTACGTAAATGTATGATTACACAAATGGTATGCCTCTACTTCATGTACAAACAGAGAAACAAGATGTATCCCATTTGTTTACAATTAAAATGAATTTTAAAAAAAAAGATTGAAGACAGGAGAAAGAACGAATTCTTTCTTAATCAGTCTTTTTAGACTATCCAGACCTTTAACAGATAGGATGAGGCCCACCCACAGTGGGAATCCTATATGCTTTACTCAGTCTAACAATTTAAATGTTGATCTCATTCAGAAACATGCTAGAAACAACCCATGAATCATGTTCAACCAAATATCTGGGAACCTCATGGCCCAGTCAATTTGACAAACAAAATTTACCATGACAATTTGTAAGATTATTTCTTGAGAAGAGGGGAACTAAAAATTACAATTTGAGAGCCAGAACATGAAAAACACATCTGTCAAAAATGAGAGTAAGAAGAAGAGCATTTTTGTTTCACATTTGTTTGTTTTATTTTGTGCTTTCCTCCTGTATTCTGTGCTTTAACCTTGAAACAAGAGCGAGTATTCCCTCTGTGTAAACCCTCACCACTCAGGAGTATCAGAGGTCTCAAGAATTCTAACAGTGACAGTTTCATTGGAAAGCATGGAGGAATATACAGTTTCTCTGATAGTACTGCATTAGTTAGCTATTGCTTTACAACAAATCACCCCACAACTAAAAGCTCAAAAGGGATAAGCATGTATTATATCATATAGTTTCTGTGAGTCAAGAATCCATTTTATCTGGGTGGTTCTGATTCTGCTCTTTCCTGAGGTTTCAGTCACGCGAGGGACTGACTGAGATGGAATCTGCTACCAAGGTGGCTCATTCCTGTACTTGAGAAGCAAGTGCTTGTCATTGGCCCTTCATTCTTTGCCACATGGCCTCTTCATAGTGATGCTAGAGAGTCCTTACTCAAGTTGGCTGGGGTAGCTGGCTTTTCCCCAAAGCAAGAGATAAGAGGAAGATCAAGGTGTGTTTTTTGTACTTGCCTCAAGCTCATACACTGTCTTTTCCATGTTACATTATTAATTATGCAAATTATCCCCATTCAATATGGAGACGTACTACACAATCTGGGAACATCAAGATGCAGAGGTTACTGGAAGACATCTTGGAGGGCAGCCACTATATTCATACTTTTACCACAACATAGGAAATCCTGTCACTGGTCTTTTTCATTGCTTAAATTCAAGGAGTTTGTCAGTTTAGCTCATATAAAATTCTGACCAATAAAGTTTCTATTAAGACATCTGTTAAATCAAATATAAATCATTTGTTTAAACTCACATCTAAGTGACATGTATTAGAATACCCATTATAATTTATTTGATATATTTAAGTTTCTCATTTTTCTTGTGGTATGTTTCAATTAGTACCAAAAATAGCTATCAAAAAGGTATTATCATCATGTAAATTTCCTTTCCTCAAATTTCAACTTATTCTTTCTTATTCATATCTGGTAATGATCATAAAACTAAGACCTAAAAGTAATAAAAGGATAGCATAAAACAGATTCTATTATTTTAATGCCTATTCACATGAAAAATATGTTCACAGAAAATTTGTAAAAATAAGCTATTGTTCAAAAGCCTAAATAAAGTTTTCAAAGATTTATCCCTAACTACTAAGGTTTATTTGCAGATTTTCATTCTTTTATATTAATTGTTTCAAGTCTTAACAAAATTAAGAAATACTTTCTAACATCCTTCATACTATTCTTTTAATCAGCAAGTATAACCGACCATGGCAGGTAAATTTTGTCTCTGTATTCAGGACTGTACAATTGAACAGAAGGAGACAGATAATAAGTAAATATGCCTAAAATGTCCCCTATATGTGAGCAAACATTTGAATACCACAGTAGTATAAATATATAAATCTTGCTAGTTCTAAGTCCCACTTGTTCACAAAGAAAATACAGTCCCTTGATAACTTCTTCCTCCATCCTCACCAGCAACAAAATTGCTATACATACTCATGAATATATGTGGTTCTTCCAACCTCAGGACCCTGCTAATCTTAACCATTCCACCTTGGTGGGCCTTACATGCTAAAAATTCTGTGCTTCCACTTGTTCTATCCCTCAAGCTTCTGGGGTTTACCTATCATCCCAGGTCCACTCAGAACTATCATGCTTCATTAAGTCTTATCTCCATTAAGGTATAGATTTGTCTTAGTTCACTCCAGTGTCCATGGTATCCCAACATCTTATCAATCTTTTGTGAAGGAGAAAAGTAGAATGCAACCTCTGTTACTCTATATTTACTCTGCATTTATTCTTTATAAAAGACTCCACTTGAAAGTCCCTTTAGCCAAAAGCACTACAGGCTTCTTCTCAGAGCTCTTGTACTATCATCCCTCAACATCTTCCATCTCAGCCCACCCTCCGGACCTTTCCCCTTCTTTTGCACATAAGCATGCTAGAGTTCCTTCATTATTTACTACACCAAGTTCTCCATAGGATGTGTGTATTCTATATTTCTTGAAAAGATACTTACGCTCACTAATTCCTCATTTCACCTTCAATTACCCACCCATCCTATTCTGATATTTGTTTCTGCTAGTCCATGAGACTACCAAGATTAGGTTCATCAATAGCCCACTTGTTGTTAAAGCCAGTAGAAATTTATTCCTGGTTTAGACATTCTACATCTAATGCTTCCTCACTCCTCACACGCATTAAGACCTCACTCCAGACCTGGTCTTCCAACAACCTAGTATGACATTAGGCATATCACCAGAACAGTCAGGAAAGCTGTGCGGGACTTGGCTTAGTTCCTGGCTGTAAGGTTGGAACCTAGACCACTTTCCCTTGGGCATTCTGCTTGTATGTAGCAGAAATTGTGGCCATTTGTGTTTTAGATCCTTTTTCCATGGGCAGGGTGCTCCACTCTCATCCCTGGATTTATACTACAGCCTAACTTTAGTTCCTTATCTCACCTGAAAATATGTAAGACCTCATTCTCCACCGAAGTCAAGTTCCTGCTATACCTCTCTGCTTCTGAGCCTAGAGCCCAAGCACTCTGACATTAACCCCATGCTATATACAATAACCCCCCTTATCTGCAGAGGGTACCCTCTAAGACCCTAATAGTTGCCTGATACTATGGGTAGCACCAAACCCTAGAGAAACTATTTTTTCCTATACATACATACACAACTTTAATGCCTTTTCCATCTTATCTAAGGGTTTATCATGCACCAGGTGCATTTGCTGTTTGAGGTGTGATAGCAAAGCTAGCAAAGATTCTTTTTCCTGCTTCACAGTTCTACAGATAGAAATTTTGTTCTTACAGTGGATCTTAGCAACCTCATCATACAATCTTTTTCTCTCCTTATTAAGTCAAGAACTTTCACCTTTTCATTTAAATGAAGCACTTTACAGCTTCTCTTTTGCATATTCAAATTGCCAGCATCACTACTCTTGTGGTTTAGAGCCATTATGAAGTACAATAAGGGTCACTTGAACAAAAGCACTGTGATATGACAGAGTATCTGATATCCAGGATAGCTGCTAAGTTACTAATGGGCACAGCACATATAATGTGGATATGTGGATACGCTAGACAAAGGGGACAGAGCAGCCAGGCAGGAGATTTCATCATGCTATTCAGAACAGTGCACAATTTAAAAACTTATAAATTGTTTATTTATGGAACTTTCCGTTTAATATTTCTGGACCTTGGTTAACCATAAATAACTGAAACCATAGAAATCAAAGCTGTGGATAACAATGATTAACTACTATATCGGCTCTAGCTCTGGTCTTTAGAAATATCTAGCTCCCTTTCGACCTGAGATTTTCTGTTTGGTGTTATTCTTTTATATGTCATTAATATTGTTATACAATTTTATTAGAAAGAGTATCAGAGCATGCATATCTTATGGACGCATCTATGAATTCTTAACTACACAGAATTGTTCAGATAAAATACCATAAGAAAGGTAAAACTTATTTATAAACAATTGGGCATATATAAATGTTAATTAGTAATAACAGGTGTAAATACTCTTGGAAGAAGTAAGACAGTTGGTTAAAACACACTGGGTGATTTCTCCATGTCCACACTTGGTACCGATGGGCAGGAATGAGATCATATAGCGATAGACTGTCAGCACTGTGAGAAAGTCTACAGGAAAAGTTGGGGACAAGGGAGGTCATAGTTAACCCAGTGTCAATATCTCTGTGCTTCATCTGGAAAATGGGAAGATGACTCTATGCTCTCATCTATAAAGTGGGAAAAATGATAATGGATTAAATGATATCTAACACTGAACCACTTAGTCAAGATAACTAGGATAATAAGAATCAGATTGCCATGATTTGAAGTCCTAGTTCTCACAAGAAATTGCTTTTACAGTAAGTAGAGGTAGGCCTAAGGTAAGCATTGGCCAGGGAATAAACACCATACTTCATTTTCAAAGAGATCTTTCCATTGCCCCCTTTTCTTAAAATACCCCAGATGCTTCAAAGGCAAATGATCTGCTTATCTGGCAAGCTTTGTATAAGAGGAGAAGGTAGGGTTGACAGTAACTCTACCGTAATAGGGAGCAAAAGAATTTCCTTTTTTTTTTAATAATCTGCTAATTCACTCCAGTGCAGATAAATGAGTTGGCAGTTCTCATTTGCCTGAACTCCTCTATAATATCCTATTGGTTGTATTCAAACAGCAAAGAGGATACCATATTGAAAAACAAACCATTCTTTCTCCTACTTGAAGAGCAAAAGCCTAGAGTACAGTCGGTGAGGGGGTGGGATTGAAAACTGTGAAATCGCTCTTACTGTTTGAACAGCCATTCCAATTAAAAAACGTCCTGGGATTGGTGCTTGCTGGACACTGTGGAAGACAGACATAAAGAGCTCTGCTGGGAGCACCCGTAGAGTCATTTTGGCAAGGCCCCCTCTCAGAGCGCTCTGATCAATAGGTATCCCTCCTCTCTCAAAATACAGCAGGAATGCCTCGTCACCAAGACCACGTTAACCCAAATCACAGCTGCCCCAGTACCTGCTCCTGGGAACGGAACCCTCCTGGGGACACATCAGCCATGGACAGGGTGGTAGGGAGGTTTGGAACTGCTTCAGCCCCAGTCTGGGGGAGCACTTCAGAAGCCTGCCAGCCTAGTCATTTTCTCTACTTTTCAAAGATCTTTTGTATGGCTCAGTGGGTCATCAGGCACATTTCAAGCCCAGGTATAAACAAAAGGAGCAAATGTATGAGGACGGAGAGACTTCACACAAAGCCCAGCTTTAAATCAAAGCTTGGTCCTCAGGTAAAGGGCTAAATCAAAGGCTTTCAAGTAAAGCAAATATGTGAAGCTTGGATTTAATAGAAGTGCAAAATTGAGAAAACAAACCAGAAAAAAATCAAAAGTTAAACACAGGGCAGACAGGTAAGGAAGAATGAGGGTCTAAAAAGACACTCATAAGTAGTGATCACAAATATGAGATGTGGCTCTGTAGCTCCTCACTTTACAAAGAGATCAAATTTTGCATCTTCTTGGAGTGTGGAGGGAATGTTATTCCTCCACCTCTGTTCTCTGTCCTATTCCTTTCCCTTCCTCATTTCACACATCATTTCTAAACTAGGAGACTTCTGGATTGCCACAAGAAACCATGTTTTAGTTGCACATTTTTAAAAGGATAATAACGTCTGGACTCACTTCCTAAGCTGTGAAGTACCCCAACACCAGCCAACATGAAAAATGTTTGAACTGTTAAGTCCTTGCGGGGAAGAGAAGGTAGATTGTAATTCCAATGGTCCCTGGACAGGTGGATCTCAGTAAATATTTACCAAATTCACTGTGATCTGTTTTGTTGCATTTTTTTTCCGTCTCATACACATACCCAGCAATTCTCATTTGGCTAAGGACAATATTTTGAAATACTGATCTGTGATTACTTTTTCCTCTCTGTAGTTTTTCCTTTAAGGAAAGAAAAAAGTTACTTAATTCAAGTAAGCAACCAGATTGTGCTCTTTGCTCAAGATAAATACAAAACATAAGGAGAGTAGCCTAAATCTTCCTATTAGTTTCCAAAGCCTAAGCCTTGGAATTCCATAGAGGAGATGAAAAGAAGGGGATTCTCAAACAATGACAATGTACTAACCAGAAACATGAAGGAAAAGAGATTTTCACTGGGTGATGGACATGGGGGTGGGCAAGCACAAAATTCTGTTTGGGAGAGAAAAGTGAGACAGGCAGAGAGAAACAGAACAATAGCATTTTGTGGAACTGTAGAACACAGAATAGCTTTGCTCTGCTTCCCAGCAAAAGCACCAGAGTAGTCAGCAGAGCCCTGAGAGAAGTCAGCTGTGTGTTAGAGAAGCAGATGGGACCACAGTCAGCTTTGCAAAGGATCCCAGAAGCCCAAGTAAGTCTCTGGACTGCAAAGCCCTCGGGACAGGGATGACAAATATCTCATTGACAAGCTGTGTCAGAAAAGGCGATGGATCCCAGAAACTCACTCCTCCCCACCTTCTGTGACTTGGCTGGAGCTAGGCAGACACTGAAGGACTGTCTCTCTACCTGAGGTAAAAACCTACTCCTCTCGTCCCATTTAAGACTTTGTGGATACCTACAAATCCTCTATGATGTCTGAGGTTGAGTCTTGAGGAAAGGAGTGAAGGAAATTCAGCATGCATCTTTCTAATGGTTAAGCTCCTATATCCATCCCTGAAGACAATAATCAGAAAAGACTACATTATCCATTTGACTCCTTGGAAGGAATGATGGAAAATACAGAAAGAATAAATATAAATTTCTCTGGATATTAGCCATGTTCTTTCCTACATAAATGTCTTATGTCCTTACAAATAAAAGGTACTTTTCATAAGTGCCACTTCTGCCAGCTCGACTTCCCCTAGCCTCCGCTTCCTACATCCTTGGCATCTGGGGTGGAAGAATATCTTCCCTAGGCTCTTAAAGGTCAAGTAAGAAGCTCAGTGTGGCAAACATCTCTTCCCTTCCCTTCCCCTTCCTTCCCCCACACCTCTCTCTCTCTCTCTCTCTCTCTCTCTCTCTCTCTCTCTCTCTCTCTCTCTCTCTCTCTCTCTCATGTTAGGTGTGGAGGGAACTAGGTTACCCCCACTTTGGAGATCTTTGGAGATCTTTCTCCCCCACCTGCACTGATTTCATGCAACAGAAAATAGGACCACAGGTACAGGAAGCCTCAACCCTGACTGTGCTTAACACTCCATAGATCTAGTAAAACAGACTGAGCAACAGTCTTTTAAACAAAAGCCTAGTCAGGCCGGTCAGGGAAGGGAGAAAATCCTCCTCTATTTGCTTGCCACACTAAGAAGGAGGCACTGAATGTCAGGGATCAAATTCTTGATTCTCTATATTTCTTCATTGTCTCAAACCCACCCAAAGTCTTATGGCAATCACTAAAAACTTAAGAAAAAAAAAATTTCACCTTCTCCAGGATCTCTTATAGCAAGTACCAAGTTGAATGCATAGTTGATATTAAATTAATCCACTACTAAGTTCAAAAGTGCTAGACATCAGAATACTAAATGTGGCAGCTCAGATGTTTGGTTATTACTAATCATTATGATTATACAGGAAATGTATTTGTAAGTGATAGCACTCAGATTGCCAGATAATTTTAAAGCAACCCTTTAAAGTCAGATAATTTTGATTTAGAAATAAACCTAAAAATGGGAAGAAAAAAAAAATCTTCCTCAAACATACCCAAACCTTCTCTCCCCAAGCTTTGTACTTTAATTGCAAACACTGCTGTGAGACCTATCAATTGCAGACTTTCCTTTTTAATCAAAAATGCTTTAAAGCCAAAGTAAATTAAAGGAGGGGAGAAAGAGTTAAAAACATTTCCTCTAATACTGAGAATAATGCTGAGGACATACTTTCAAAGCAACTCCTACCTAAACTCACTTATATGAACTAACAGAAGAAGGGAACAAAAGTTAACTTTGAAGTGCTACAGGCAAAATACTTCTCATGTGCTCTTGTTGGTGTGTGTGCATCCATACACTGCCTTACACCAGCAAAGATGCCAGACAATCAGTAAACACTCACTCTGTACCACAGACTACATCAGATAAAACTCAAAAATAGGAATAATTTGACGGGGGGGTGGGGGACACAAGTAGGAAACACAAGATGAACCCATGAATGAGACTAGCTTTAGAAGAGAACAACAAAGGGGCATATTAAAAGTCTGTTCCTTTGCCAGAGGTAGACAAGTCCCAAACTGATAATCAAACCAGTCCCACCAACAAGGAAAATATGAACAATTGTGTTTCTCAGTGTCCATAAAGTGAACTCTACTAATTCCATGGAAGATCAAGACCACATTTTTCACATGAATCTACAAGGAAGGAAATGGTGGGTGGTAGTAAACAACACCCATAGCACTCTAATAGTAAATGTGACACACTGTCTCACAGGACTCCTCCTTTTAACACTTTTAGTGCAGTCAAGTGATACAATATCAAAAGCAACTTAGCAAAAACATTTCTTTGTGGGAGAGCAGTGATGGAATGAGGTTCCCGGCTCTCTGCTTACCTGGTATGAACCAATGATTGATTTTTTTGGAATAGATGACAAATCCTTTGGGAAAACCTGCGTATACACTTTCTTTCCACCAAGCTTTCTGTAAGTATTGAGCAATAGCAAGTCTCAGATAATGCTCCTTTCCAGTACTTAAGTTGATTTTATTCTAGGTTGCAGGCTAAGTATAGCTCTCCATGCTTTCACAGACAGCCAAAGAAAAGGAGCCATCCTCTTATGAAACTCAGGTGCCCAAAGAGGTCTTGACTCAAAGCCAATGACACTTGTGCACAGCTGTGGCCAAAGGAGAGACTAAGTGCCCTCCCTGAGCAATGCTGCTGAAAACTACTTTTGTTTCAAACTAGGAGCATTAGATCATGATCAGCTTTTGCTAGGATGAAATTAAAACTGCCATCTTCATTTCTAAGTGGGGAGAAAACAAGATCCTTTTAGAAATACAGGCACATAAATTAAAAGGAGCACTGATTCCGATCTATAAAAATCAAAACACTTGCACATTTCATATAAAAATTCTTGGTGCACATCAGGACTACAATATCTATGACTCACTACAATGAAGATACCAACTAATTAAGTTGAGCACCATCTTAGCAACAGGTCTTCAAGAGGACTTCTCTAGACCTAAATGACAGGATCACCCTTACACATCCAAACAGCACCTGTAAGTGCACAATCACAGCACACTATATAATGTTCACTTACTCCTGGTGTCAGAAGGCATTAGCCTTCAAGAAAAGAATCTGATGGATAGTGATTCATGTAATAGTTTATTTTTCTCATACTAAAGTAAGTTTGCATATAAGAGACCGTTGGCTGTGGTTCAGTAACCCAATGGCATCTCTGAATTTCTTAACTGATCCCTCATGGTTACCTGGTGCCTGCCGATGCTTCAGTTCATGTTGAAGACAGAAAGAAAGGGGTAAAAGAGAAGAGATGGTGACTTCGGTGTCTGTTTCTTTTACCAGGAAAGCAGAAGTATTTCCAGGAATCCTCCCAGGAAAGTTATTTCATCTGACATCTCAATGGACAAAACTGGGTCACATACCCAGCTCTACCTTCAGGGCAAGCTTGGAGAAAAGGAGATGGCAGACCATGAGTGGCTTAGAGTCACATTCCCCCACTTGGGACTGGGCACATCACAGGGTACAAAAGAATGCAAAAATAGATCATTGGGTTTGGAACTAAAAGATTTATCATATTCATTTATTTTCTGAATTAGATATAAGCTTCTTGAGAATAGAGATTATAACTGTTTCACTAGTTTATTCCCCAAATTCTGGCACAATGTCTAGCTCATAGCAAATCTTCTGTGAGTAATGAAGGAAAGAAGGAAGGAATGAACAAAAAAATTAAATGAATATAAACTTCCCAGCAGTCCATCACCATAGTTCTTATATAAGGATATCAGATCAATATGCATATGCTGAATATACCTGCATTCTGAGATAGCTCCCACCTTCACCTCTCGGTAAATGCTGCAGCTGCTACTGATATGGTGAAAGTCTTTACAAGACACTTCCCCCAAAATCATGACACTGATATAAAAACATAGTAAATATGTTAAAAATAGGTACTTCTTTTCATTGACTCCACAAAGACTTGTCCATCAAACAGGACACTAAAAGGAACCTTTTCGTTCTGAACCTTTTCATTCATTCAGTCTGAGTTATGCAACTGGTAAGGTTCATGTAATCAGGCCTTGCAAACTTTACACTCTAAATAGATTGCTTAGGGAAAACTCCAAGGAGAATTATCATTTGTTTCTGAAATGGGAAAAAAAAAAGTATGACCATGAGACACATAATTTGTAGAAGCAATCAATGAAATGCAAGCTCTATATTGGATTTAAACAAGAGCTTGCATAGAAGTTAAAGGAGTGTTCTTTATGGATTTAATTAAAATGCTGCATAAGAGACCTTTCTAATCTTATTGTGCTGCAACTGTATTAAGACACATCAAAATATTTACATTTAAATATTTTATAATGCCACAGTTTAAAATATTAATGATGCCACAAGTAATCAGTGACATTTCTATAGCCTATTCTATAGTAGGTTTGCAAGAAAACAGCAGTCTAACCATGTTATCCCTAGTCAGCTATTTCAAATTCAGCTTAGCAAACACACCAGCTTGCCCATTTCTACAATTCTAATGAAAACTCCTCTAAGAACTTAACTCCTTGGTATTACAATTTGTTCTTATTCTGTTCTAGACAGTGGCAATAGAGGGAAGAAAAAGAACGGTTCTTATGTCATTAAGTGCCACTGCTGAGTTTAAATACACTCTTTTTCAGAAAAAATATATTTATTGAAAGATTTCATTAAAAATGTGGAAAGGCAGCTATATAACATAACAAGTGAACAAGTCAATGTTAATGACATGCTCTGTGGTAAAGAGATCTTTACAGAGATCTAAGTGCTATTTGGAAACAAATACTATCGCAAAATATTGCATTTGTCCGTAATATAGGCTTTGTTATCACAAGATTCACTTCTTAACACTTCTCCTTGAAAGCACCAGCTCACTACTATCTCCCTACAGTCACAGCTATAACCTTTCTCTTCCTACTGTCTTTCTTTCTTGTCACTGACCAAAAAAAAAAAAAAAAAAAAAAAAAAAAAAAAAAAATGCAACCAAGGAAGACATGATTCAAACTTCAAACTCTCATCTCTATAAACAAGTCAAGGACAAGCCTTTCTGTGATCATAAATACAGCGCAGACAATACATGCTGGCAGCCTTACCTTCAAATATGAAAGGTGATTATTCCATTCTTTGTTCCTTAGAGAAAGCTAATTATTAGGGCTAATCCTAAAGGAAGTTAATGATTAGATGAATGGCAGCCAGGTGACAGGGATTCTGTGGTCCTTGCCCACTCCAGCATAAATTTGCTAAGGGATTCCAGATATCTGGCTATCAATTTTCTCAACTGCAAAAAAGGAAGAATACCATACTATTTGCACAGTCCTTTGAGAAGTTTACAGCACAGTCTGTTGCCTTCACGTGGAGTTGTTTATGGAAGGTTAAAATAGCAATAGTCTTAAATTTGGGGTTGAGATGGAAAACATACAGTTATGTGATGACATAAATTCCTTTGGGCAGGAGATTCTCTGACTTGCAAATAAAGACCGTATAAAATATTGATGTCCCAGTGAGAGATATTTAAAGCTGAAATGTCTTTAAACAATGTATACCAGTAATGTAGTAGGAGAGTATTATCTCTCTGATCTTTCAATTTTCAAATGCTGTTTGCAATTACCAACTGAACTAACTTCTTAACCCTTTGAATGCTCTGTCCATAGATTGTAAATTTCCTTTCTTTTCCTGAAAAATATGTTTCTTAAAATTTCCCTCTCCTTGTTTTGGAATTCAAAGCTTTTACCAGGTAGTTAACATCTCTGCTAATACCAGAGGTCAGCATGAACATGCTTCTTCCTGTAGAAGGAAAACATCAATTCTATTTCTTTAAAATACATTTAATCCATCTTTATTAGTAGTAGGCCTTTTTAATTTTTTTCTAAACATTTAACTTATCCAAAAAAATTGGAAAGATAGGCTTGACTTTTTGAATTCCATAGTCTAAACTAGCAAGACAAAAGACAGAGGCACCAATACAACAAAACTTACAAACATGTTATTTTACCCTTAATTCAGCTTTAGTTATTGAATCTTAACAGTAAAAGACATTCTCCTGAACATGCACGACTTTTTATCTGTATTTCAGAAATTTGTGTTCAAAAGCACAATGTCCCATAGCAATCACCATCCAAGTACAAAAGCAGATTGCCTGAAATAACTGGACAGGTTAGCTAGATCAGTCTGAATGCATCTAGACAGCTGAGTGACATTTCACTTAGCTTTAGAACAGAGGACCCAAATTTAATAAATAAAAAGCTTTTGATACAACAGGCACATTTCATTCTTCTCTTCCAGCAAAAAGCAATTTCATTCATGAAGTATATAATAAGAATGTACGGTTATAAATGCTGTGGAGAACTTTGGCCAAGTAGAAGATAGTGACCTATCCTCAGTCAGCTTACAATCAAATTGGAGAAAACATACCTATTCTTGAAATTCCTAAGTAACAGTATTATAATTGTGGCAGGCAGAATTCTAAGATGGTCCCCATGATCTCCTGCCCCTGGCATTGCTTCTACGATTATGTTATGTTACATGACAAAAGGGATTTTAAAGATGTAGTTAAGGTTACTCATTGGGTAGCATTAAGATAGATTATCTAGATGGACCTAATATAATCACATAGTCCTTTAAAAGCAGAAAAGGGTTTTCTCTGACTAGTCCAAAAAAAAAACCCAGAGAGAGAAGGATTTGAAGTGCTGTTGCTGGTGTAGGATAGAAGGGAAAGTGTAGAGAAGAATGTAAGAAGTCTCTAGAAGCTGAGAGGCCTCTGGCTGATAGTCAATTGAAAACAGGAATCTCAATCTTTCAGCTACAAGGAACTAAATTCTGCCAACAACCAAAATAAGCTCAAAAGTAGATTCTTCACCATATTGTCCATGGAAGAGCCCACACTAGATGACCTCTTAATTTCAGTCCTGTGAAACCCGAAGTAGAGACCATAGTTGAGCCCACCTGGACTTGTGATCTACAAAACTGTTAAATGAGAAAGAGGTGCTATTTTAAAGCTGTCATGGTTTTGTTTCACTACAATAGAAAACTAGCATTATATGGTTAGTGTCAAATTAGTAAAAGGAATCAGGAAGTTTATGAAAACTCACAGGAAAGGAAGATCAATGTAGCTAAAATGGGCATTGTCCTCTGTGTTTGCTGCAAGTATGTCTGTTCCACCACAGGACCTTTGCATAGTCTATCCTTCCTGCCTCCAGTGGCCTTCGCTCTCTCTGTTAACCATTAGTCAACACAAGACCCACTCTTCACTGGAGCATTCTCAGATATCTCTAGTCCATAATGCTATCTCCTATCACTGAACTATTATGAATTAATTGTTATTTCTGAAATTTTTCTCACTGATTTCAGTGTTTCATGTAATCTCCTCTCAAACCCCAAAGTCTATAAAATCAATTGTCATTTTGTGTTCCCAAATAATCAGAGTAGGTACTATTAAATACTTGACTAATTAAAATATGCCTTGACCACTCTGTAGAGAAAGTCTTGAATAAAATTCAATTTTGTATTTACCTTCCTGAAATCAAAATAAGACTATTTCTTTTTTCCCGTCATACTCATTGCTACACTCTTAAGCTTGCCTCCTTCTGAATCACAGTTTTTAAAATAACTCTGCATGAATGGTTTTATATGATCAGTGCTGACCACATATTCAATATTTCTAAAAAGACACAGGATGGTAAAATGCCCTTTTTATAATAACTTGCATACTCAGGGATTTATATCAAGAGTTGAACTATACAGGGGGCTATTTTTAGCATTGCTACAATTACTTTTTGAGAAATTATTTCAGTGGCCACTTCTACTTTTCAGAATATATAGGCCTTAATGCAGAAATATCATTTTTGCATTCTGCTGATGAGCTGCTGGTTGGGTAGTAATCAGCATGTTTATGGTCATCTGAAAACATTGTCTGAAGCTAAAAAAAAAAAAAAAGAATCTTTTTTCTCTTCCTTTGTTTCCGTTCTGTCCTCAAGTGATTGAGTGTTTTGTTTTCCCCTTTTAGTTCTTCACAAGATAAATATCAGCAGAAAATCAATTGTCTCCAAAAAATGGTTGTTGCTAAAAAGCAAAGAATGTTTAAAAAGCAACAATTAATATTCTTCTGAAAATCTTCAGAAATTTAGATTTATACATCACCAGTGCAAACCTTGAACATTTCTTCTTGCCTCTGAAAGACTATTCATTTCTCAAAAGGCTTTTTAAAAGGCACTCCTCCCTGTTTTGTCACATCCTCCACTACCTTCCTCCTGGGAAGTTAAGGCTACTCTAAGAGTGTGTAGTAGTTTCTGTGTTCATGAAGAAAAATCATGAAGAACAGTAGCAAATAGGTGACTTCTTCATTTTTAGAGAGAGAGCTAGTGGATCCTAGAGTGAGAATGAAAGTTTTAGTTGATTCTTCCACTTACTGGCAGTGCCATCTTTTCTCTTTCCCGATCCAAAATTACCATGCCTACAAAACAGAGGCAATCACACCCCCTCAGCAGAGATCACAGAGTGATAGAACCAAATTATGCCACACGTATGAAAGTTACTTAAAAGGCAGAAAAAGCCTTAAGAATTTAATGCCCCTAATTACTAGTAAATTGAGATTAGAAATTATATATTATGTGCTGGGCTTGGTGGTACAAGCCTGTAATTCCAGTGGCTCAGGAGACTGAGGCAGGAGGTTGGCAAGTTCAAAGCCAGCCCTAGCAACTTAGCGAGGCCCCAAGCAACTTGATGAAATACTGTCCCTAAATAAAACACAAATAAGGACTGTGGATATGACTCACTGGTTAAGTGCCCCTGGGTTCAATCTCTAGTGCCGAGAGAGAGAGAGAGAGAGAGAGAGAGAGAGAGAGAGAGAGAGAGAATTTACATATTATGTGCTTGAATAGCAGAAACTCAAAATCTTATATTTCCTAAAAGTTCAAGATAAAACTGATTTCAAATCAATAAGCATTTTTTGGCTAACTGAATGTGATATCTGCCTCAACCTGATTAGCCAAAGATAAAAATTCACCTCTAGATTTTAAATCTATTATGATTAGGTATATATATGATTATGTATGCCGATTATCATTCAGTTGCTGTGATATGTACTTTCATAGCATTTTATCCTACAACCATAACCCTCAGAGATAGGAATCACTATCCTCATTCTACAGACAAAGCCTCCAAAGTTCAAAGAATGTTAGAGACCCACCAAAGTCACAAAAACTCATCGATAGAGGGCCTGGGATTCACGCAAAGGTGAGCGAGCACTCTGCAAAATCCCTACAGTTGACTGTCTCACGTGCATTAGAGAGCAATAAAGAAGAGCATAACGAAATCAAATGATATGATACCTTTTATAAATGCAAAAAAGAGAGGGATCTGGAATAAGGCTTCAAGGAAGTAGTTATGTTGAGCTGGAATACTAAGTGTGACTTTTAGGTGATGATTCTTCTATACAGCACCAAGTACAGAAAACATACAAAACAGAGTTTCAATAAATGCCTATTTATTGAAACAATAAATGCTCTTTGTAGGCATGATATTTGATTTTAGGCATCTACCTTCTAAGTTCATTGATTGGATTAGTTTTCTTCTTCTCCAATTTACCTGCCCTGCTTAACATTTAGTTTGTATTACCCAGTGTGTTAGTCAGTTTTTCATCACTCTGACAAAATACCTGAGAAAAATAACTTACAGGAGGAAGTTTTTTTGTTTTGGGGGTTTTTGTTGTTGTTGTTTTTTGTTTTTTGTTTTTTGGTTTTTTTTTTTTTTGGTTGTTGTTGTTGTCGTTTGCCTTGGAGTTTCAGAGGCTTCAGTCCAAGGTCACCCAGCCCCATGGCTTTAGACCTGAAGTGAGGCAGAACCCCACTGTGGAAGGGTGTGGCAAAGCAAAGCTGCTCACCTCCTGGCTGCCTGGAAGGAGACAGAGAGAAGGGGCTGAGGACAAGCTATTGTTTTCACTGCTTCCCAGGAGTCCACTCAGCTATGAATTCCTCCATGAATGAAGCCACTGATGAGGTTGGATTCCCCATGGGTCAAGAACTTCCCAAAATCCCCCTGAACCCTGCTGCATTGAGAACCACGCCTTCAGACATGAGCCCTTGGGGGATATTTTAGATCCAAATCATAACACCCTGACATACAGAGGGCAAGATACTGAGTTCCTATTGATGTTCTCATCACCCTGGCCAAAGTTCAGATTGAGAATTCATTTGAAAATTAGTCATGTAGAACTCTCCAAGAAAGATTTAGTTCCAGGTTCCAAATATTCAAAATAATTTACTCTAAAGGAATGCTTTCAAATCAAGATTGCATAAGCAATAAAGAGAGATTTCTAACTGATTAAAAGACAAATAATGTCTTTTAATGATGACTCTTATATTCTTCCATCTAACAAACTTCACTTTTGCCTTTTAAATTGTCCAGTGACCATTGGGCAAGATTTTATTTTCCTATTCTGTATTTCTAGGTTTCATTCAGTGTATTGTTGAGGAAGGCTATCATGTAAAATGCCAGTTGTATATTTTATTCTTTTCTAAATATTAAAATGGGACAATGAAAATGGTTTAAGCCATTTATTTCTCCAATCCTTCCAAAATCGTCATTCTGTATCAGCTCAGAGTCCTCCCTTTATACGTCATGGAAAACAATAAAGAAGATCTTTGACTCTCATAACTGGAGGTTCAGAGGAATGGAAGGCTTCTGTGCTCATTTGATTTATTAGCTCAACAATGTCAAGGACCTGGTTTCTTTTCCTCTTCCTTTTGCCTTTCTCCCAGTGTCTAGTGGTGACAAAAAAATTTCCTGCATCATTTTTACATATTCAATTACACTGTCCAGTCGAGAACATGTTGATTCTTCAGATCCCAGGAAGAATCGCTTCACATTGCACATCCTAAATTTAGTTATGATTCTTATCTAATCCACGTAGAAAGTACTCATGCGGATACAGGAGCAAAAGAAAGGGATTTGCCTGTTAAGGTTAAAAGAATTATGAAACCCCCCTCTCCTAAAATTGTGGCGACAGGCATTCTCCACCCCAAACTGCAGGACAGCTATAAAATGAGAAGGAAAAGAAGGGACAGTGAGGACATAGCCGTGCAATCCTAACCCTCAGGCCAGACAGTCCTTTCCCACATCTCAATGAATTGCTGTGATCTACGTCATTCCTTAATCCCCAAGGTAGTCGAGGGTCTTTCTTTTTATTCCCTTAAAGTAAACTTTTCTTCACTTTTAAGTTTAAAATAATTTTATATTTGCAAAAGAGTTACAAAGATAGTAGAAAGAATTCTGTCTACTTTTCATTCAGACTCCCCTAATATTTTTTTTTTATTGTAAACAAATGGGATACATGTTGCCTCTCTGTTTGTACATGGAGTCAAGGCATACCATTTGTGTAATCATAAATTTACATAGGGTAATGCTGTTTGATTCATTCTGTTATTTTTTCCCTTCCCCCCACCCCTCCCACCCCTCTTTTCCATCTATACAGTCCATCCTTCCTCCATTCTTGTCCCCCTCCCTAACCCTAACTCTAACCCTAAAACTAACCCCTCCCACCCCCCATTATGTGTCATCATCCACTTACCAGCGAGATCATTCTTCCTTTGGTTTTTTGAGATTGGCTAATCTCTCTTAGCATGATATTCTCCAATTTCATCCATTTGCCTGCAAATGCCATAATTTTATCATTCTTTATGGCTGAGTAATATTCCATTGTATATATATACCACGGTTTCTTTATCCATTCATCAATTTGAAGGACATCTAGGTTGGTTCCACATTCTGGCTATTGTGAACTGAGCAGGTATGAACATTGATGTGAATGTATCTCTGTAGTAGGCTGATTTTAAGTCCTTTGGGTATAGGCCAAGGAGTGGGATAGCTGGGTCAAATGGTGTTTCCATTCCAAGCTTTCTGAGGAATCTCCACACTGCTTTCCAGAGTGGCTGCACTAATTTGCAGCCCCACCAGCAATCTATGAGTGTACCTTTTTCCCTACATCCTCGCCAATACCTGTTGTTGCTTGTATTCTTGATAATCTCCATTCTAATTGGGGTGAGATGGAATCTTAGGGGGTTTTGATTTGCATTTCTCTTATTACTAGAGATGGTGAATATTTTTTCATATGTTTGTTGATTGCTTGTAGATCTTCTTCTGTGAAGTGTCTATTCATTTCCTTAGCCCATTTGTTGATTGGGTTATTTGTATTCTTGGTGTAGTTTTTTGAGTTCTTTATAGATTCTGGAGATTAGTGCTCTATCTGAAGTATGATTGGCAAAGATTTTCTCCCACTCTGTAGGCTCTTTCTTCGCATTGCTGATAGTTTCCTTTGCTGAGAGAAAGCTTTTTAGTTTGAATCTATCCCAGTTATTGATTCTTGCTTTTATTTCTTGTGCTATGGGAGTCCTGTTGAGGAAGTCTGGTCCTAAGCCGACATGCTAAAGATCTGGACCTACTTTTTCTTCTATAATCTGCAGGGTCTCTGGTCTGATTCCGAGGTCCTTAATCCATTTTGAGTTTAGTTTCGTGCACAGTGAGAGATATGGGTTCAGACTCCCCTAACATTAACACTCTCTGTAACCAAGGCAGATTTGTCAAAACTAAAAGATTCACACTTTAAAATGTTGTTAACAAAACTATACAATTTGTTTGGATTTACCAATTTTCCCAAGAGTAACTTTTTTTCTTCCTTATCCAGGTTTCAATCTAGAAGTTCACATTGCAATTTTCATGACTCTTTAGATACCTCCATCTATAATGGTTTCTCAGTCTTTCCTTATCCAAAAATTGGACACTGAAGTGTGTTGCTCAAGGATTTTGTAGCAAGTCTCCCAATTTGGTTATTTTGCTGCTTTCTCATCATTCAGCTTGGACTATGAACTGTAGAAGAATACCACAGAGGTGAGTTTTTTGAGACAAAATATTTGTACCTCTTTAAGTGGATACATAATGATGTGTAGTGTGTAATGATAAAATCAGGGTAATAAGCTCTTCCATCTCTCCAAACATCATATGGAATCAACCAAGATATCCATCTAATAGGTCACTGGAAAAGAAAAATGTGGTATATATATATATAATGGAATATTATTCAGCCATGAAAAGAGTGAAATCTTCTTATTTGTAGCAACGAGGATGGAACTAGAGGTCATTAT
Organism: Sciurus carolinensis; assembly: GCF_902686445.1. Lineage (NCBI taxonomy): Eukaryota > Metazoa > Chordata > Mammalia > Rodentia > Sciuridae > Sciurus > Sciurus carolinensis. Next base: position 145,918,935 of record NC_062214.1, read on the forward strand.
GTGAAGTTTAACAAACCAGGAACATGTTCTCACTCATTTGTGGACACTAAATGTTGGTCTCACAGAACAGAGTGGTGTAGTAGTTACTGGAGATTGGGAAGGACCAAGGAAAGGACAGAAAGAATCTAGAAAAAGACAACGAAACTCGGCAAGGAAGGCTCAGTTCTGGTTTCCTATAGCACAGAAGGATCGTTCTTCTGAATCGCCACTTACCCATCTTCTTCCTGAACAATCCATGAACATAAGCAGATCTGTAGTCCTCCCTCATATTCCATGGCGTATCAAACATAGATTCCTAGACCCACAGCATGCTATCACACAGGCCTTCCAAGAGGGACACTCGGGCCCTGAGAGAGGGAAGATGAGAGGCTCCACATTTCTGAGCATGGCACCCTCTCCAGACCCACCGGGCACACTTTCCTCACGGCAGGTGCCTGAGTACCAGGAGACAATTCTACTATCTATTTATAAAAACTAGTAGCAACATTCATCAGTGTGGTACCAAACTGCCCAGAAAATGTACTCCGTGGGGGACCGTGACTCTAATGATTTCAACATTAATTAATACAACTAAATGCTTTGGTTCAGTTCCTTGAAGGGATTCTTTTCCCAAGAAAATGACAAATTAATAGCATTATGTATCGAAAATGCTTTTTGCCAGCTAAAACAAACTACATGAAAACCATGCCCTGGAAACAAAAGATCTATAAAGGAAGAAAATAAAGTGAACGTCTGTGTAAGAGCAGAATATAGCTTCGTTTCAGCAATCCATTTTGAAGAGAGAAAATCATCATCAGGATAAGCATTCATCTACACACAAACCATGACAGACATTCAAGGAGATTTCCTTCTATCTTTGTTTATGTGACAACTCTTGTTATTACTCTCAAATGGACCTCTGTGTTCTGAAACCTGAATTAGAGATGATATATGTAGCAAAGTTTCATAGAATGCATCAGTCAGAGAAGTAAAGCTTTTTAAATCTTATCTAAACATGGTTTGTTTGCCGAGTAAACAAAACACATTATCTAATTTAAACTCAAAGAAAGCTTAATTAATTTAAATGCCACCTTGATTACTTCTACTATTGATCCAGTAAAAGAATTTACTAACATACTGAAACAGTTGAATGCAGTCTCTGCTTTTTTCCTTATTTAGCACACAATAAACAAATCACAGGATAATGTAAGAATCTGGCTCCATGTTCCAAGTTGCAAAAATTCTCACATAGTTATTATTACTGGATAGAATGATGGAGTCTTCACTGCTTTCACCTACAACTTTCACTAATAAACTCGCTGTCTCTTAAGAAGAAATTGATTTCACTCTCAACATATTTTCCCTGACAAAGGACAAAAAATGTCATACAAAAAAAGAGCAATAGCCTGGGAAGTTTTAGTATACTATCTTCATTGGGCAAACTTCTTTTTTCTTAAAAAAAAAAAATAAAGAACCTATGCTTTCTAAGTGAAAACATGCCTTCCAAGAATGCACTTTGTTGAATATTGCAAAGAAATATCATAGTTTTAGTAAACTTGTCTTCTCATTATGACAGGAAACAGCATAATTTATTGAAGTGTTTGTAACTCTTTTTATTAATAAGTCTCTTACTATTAGCATTATGGTAAACATCTTGAGAATTGAAAATGTTTTTCAATTACCATAAATAATGACTAATATTTCAGGGAACCTGGCTGCTTATCTGAGTTGGAGTCTAGAGGCCCAGGCAAACAGGAAGTATACTGTACAGAGGGCCAGAGGAATACCCAAAGTTTATCAAGAGATGGTATCCAGGAAGTCTAGCTAAAGCATCAGAACTTGAGGATTAGACACAGCAGAATTAAGTGTGAGCTGGAAATGTTAGACAAAAATGGAAGGTGTGTACAGAGAGAGCAGACATCATGAGTTCAGAATGAGATGGTCCTCTAAGCCTCTGCATACCCAGCTGCTCTTCTAAAAGCACCTGCAACTTCCAGTAGTGAGTGGGAATGATCTTTATTAAGGGTACCAAGCTGCCTCAGAAATGCATGAGTAGCTCACAGAAGTCTCTGCTCACTTTAACTTTTTTTTTTTTTTTTGATCTTCTGAATCCATGCCTAAGGCAACTCTGTTTTCACAGAAAAAAGCTGAATGCCCTTCTCAAAGTTGTCTATTATTTTCTCTAAAGGCTGAAGTTTGATTGTCATATGTATATTTTCCTCTAAAGTCTTAATGAGAGAAAACTTAACTTACTTAAGGCTTCCTTGTGAGATTATGAAAAGCTCCTTTCTCTCCTAGGGAACAAAAATAACCACTCCAGATTTTTATTATGAGACTGCCTATTTCCAAATTTGCAGTAGGGTTCCAGTGATATTCCTAGGACCATTCTCTCAGTTTATAGTTTTTGTTCCAAAATTTGTGGAGGTAGTCAATGCAGCCTAAGACTATCGTGAAAACCGTGTGAACATGTACACCTGCTTGTTTCATTGAGCCCTAAGCATAAGCGCCATTGAAAGGAATTTATAGGTACACAGGATGTATGTTGGCAAAGCCCTTCTGTGGGAGATAAAGAACTAGACTGAAAATCTTCACACTAATCCTTACACCTCTTCTGAATTGTCCAGAAAAATGGTTTAAAAATAACCCATTACTAATCCACACACTAACCACTTATAGGTAAGTGACAAAAACATTGTCCCCTAACCTAGCTACAAATTCTATTGTTAGAGTTTGAGAATCAATCTATTGTGAGAATTTGAGGATCCTTCATGAATTAGGCTCTTCAAATTTCCACACTCCAAAGCTAATCAGACAGTGACAGTTCATCCATCATGGTTTCCCTATGGATTCAAGGAAAAACAACTCTGCCTTTTTAGATGGACCCAATTTTTCTCTGTTGCCCCAAGTAGGTAACTAACAAAAAATTAGTTAATCATTGTTTCTTTAAATTACTTACATAACATAGTATTTATAAAATCAAATTGCTTTTTTTAATTTTCAAACATCCTTAAAAACAAAGTCTGATGATCACATTCTCTTTGAAATATGAAACAACTTTTTAAAATTCTTTCCTTTTGAGATGCAACAAAAAATCTAAAAATGCATATTTCATCACAAAGGAATTTTTATGAAAAGTTCATATGGACTACATTTTAACAGAATATTTGCATTTCTGAAAAAATGTTTAGAAAATATATAGACATCCATTGTATTTGCTGACTTTATTCATGACATTTGAAGACACAGAACATTGAGGGGGTTATAGATCTTGTAGCTAACAGGAAAGAAAATTGATTCACACAGTTTTTAACATTTAGAAATAAGATATTATCCCAATTTGAAGGTGAGCAACTGAGAACTAAAAAATTAAGTGACTTACCCAAGGTCACAGAGCAAATTGAAGAACTAATGGTACACACCAGTCTCCATGCCTCCTTATGAAGTACTTCTCCTGAAAAGTTTCCTTGTAACTGGTTGTAGCTAAATTAAAAATAAAACATAGGTTTGCTGCAAATATTTTTAAACCACCTATATTAGAGAATAATCTTTTTCTAATTCAACTAGTTTCATTATTTTCAAAGAAAGATACAATATCTTTATGACTTCAATAATTAAAGAAGAAATAAATGAGTCAAAGAGTTTTTCTGCTTATGCCTATCTTTCCTGTAGGATGGAACAGCACACCAGTATATAACATAGAAAATAAGACAAAATTGAGTTGAATTCTCAAATTTAAGTTAAAAAGTATCTGAGGCAAAAAGAAAAAAAACAGGAAAAAGAAAAGAATAAAAAGAAAGAAAAGGAAAGGGTCAGGTAAAAGGGATACAGAAAGGGACGCCTTCATAATATAAAATAGCAAGGATTATCCACATTGCTTTATTATGAATATATGTGTGTATAGCTTGATATCTGCAATCATGTCCATTCAAGTGCCAAACAACTACCACATTTTTCTCAGTGAACACAGATTTTCAAAAGTTAGACATTTCCAATACCTTACGTATAGATTTTAATTTTATTCATAAAACCATGTAATGCAGTTAATTTCATGTACCTAAAACCCTGAAAACAGTAATTTAAAGAGTTTATAACTTTAAAAACAAATTATTTTTATTTTTGTCATCTAGAATGGAACTCTTTTCGAGCTACTTCTTGCTTTCTCAATCCAAGGAGACAGAAAATAATTATTTCTATAAGAAGCTTTTTGTGAAGGAGATGCTGCAGGTCCACTGAGTTAGTTATGGATACTTGCCTTCACTCTAAATGACTTCTCCCTCACTGTCAGATGACAGTTATTATGCAGATAATTCATAACATAAGAGAAAGGGGTGGAGTTTCTCAAGGCCTTTCCTAGTCATAATTCTCTTCTTTCTCATGTTATTTACCACCCAAGTCAGTAGAGATGTTCTCAGCTCCAAGTAACAAGACCTCAGTAAAGGTGACCTCAAAAATAAAGACGCATTATTTCACCAATTGAGCTGATATCTAGGGTTCATAAATTCACTGGTTTGGCAGAATCAGACTCTAGTTTGATTTCTCTGCAACCCTCTTGGCTTTTCCCTGGCAATTCCGAGGGGCCCATCCGATACCTTATCACAGGCAAATAGCATCACACCCAGGTTTAATTTGCAATTTCCCTGTCCAGGTCCCATTTTAACAGCAAGAAAGCTTTCCCAAAGAGCCCCTCAAGAAGAGAGATCCACTTATGTCATGATCCATATCTCCCACCTAGGACTAAGCCGTCAAACCACCACGAACAAATGAGGACAAACCAATGTTGATCTACCTGGGAAGATATAGCAAAGAGTGAAAACACTGAAGTTTAGTTAACAAAGAAGCAGGTGGGGACTGGCGATTGAATGTTTACTAATGCTCCCTTTTTAACAATTCTAATTTGCTGATTCTACTCTGATATGAACATAAAATTGAAATGCTAGTCTATTGAACTTATAGATAAATTCATTTTAAATACATGCTATTCCAATTTCTCCTTGGGTAAAATGTGAATTACTGCATTACTTTCATGACAATTTTTTAAAGACCTGGAAAATTCGTTGGCCTAATTCTGTGCTTCAGGCCAAATCACAGATGGCTAAACATTTATTCTTTCAAAAACATTGAAAGGATATTTTCCCTATTTGCCAAGCACTCCACTGGGCACCCAAGACACAAGAGGAAGCAAAAACAAAAATTATTCTTACCCATACTGAGCTGATGGTCTAATGGACCACAGCTGAGTTACGACAGCAGCGACCCGTCTAGCTGATTCCTCAAAAAAGAAGAATGGGAAACGTGAAGCAGTTTAAGTTTCCTTGAATGAACCTTTTTAACTAACACCTGGAATTATTATATTGGTCCTGTTTCTGCTCATCCAAAAACAGTACTCAAATTTTGTTTCTCAGTTTTGCTTACATGTACTCATGATTTTACTCGGTGTTGCTGCTGTTGTTTTACTTCATCACAGACAACATACAAAAATTGAGTTTGTTCAGCGGGTTAAAGTTCTGCATTCAACCAGACTCTCATGGTGTCTGCTTTATTTTACCACTCTGCGCTTAATTAAAAGGCAGCCTGGCAAGATGTCCTTGGATGACAATACTTTAGATGTTTTGTCCTATTATTCCAGCAAATTGTCAGTTTTTATTTCCTTAAATAACAATAAATATCTTCTTTTTTAAAATTTAAATGAAAATAAAATTATTTGCATGAGCTTTTAATCTTACTCTTTTATGCAGGTCCCAAACCCTTCCTTTCATCTCCATCTGCCCATTGCGAGGAGACTATTAATAGGAATCCCCAAAGTAATCATCAAAGGAAGCCTTCTTGATGTCACATAATTACAGTCTTTCTCTCAATTAACAAATCCAGAGAAGTCGGTCAACTCCTCTCTTTGCCTCAAGAAGATGCTAGATCTGAAAATTTCTTATAGAACTTTTTTACTTCTTAAATGTGTATTAAATATTTCCTGAAATAGAAAATCATCACTGCAATAAATTTGATGATACAAAGTCCAAGCTCTGAATCAGCCACTATAAAAGGCATAAACTAAATTCAAAATTATGTATAAAATGTTTTACAATATGTGATTCATTCTATTTGTTATTTTAATGTTTCTACTTAAAATTTTAGGAGTAACCCACCCAGGAAGACACATAAAAACAAATGTTTGCACATATTTCCAATTATACCCTTACAGAGTTATAGCAATATCAGGCCTTTGGAAGTAGCACCCATGAGTTTTTCTCTGATTTCTACACAGTCCCAGCCAAATTGTTGTCCTGCTGATGCAACTAAAAACCATTTTCCATTCTTGATAAATGTGGTCTCCTCTCTTTGTTGTGAGTCTCTGAAGCACAAGACCAGGTTTATTTACCTTTTTTTTTTTTTTTTTTTTTTTTTTTTTGCCCACTCAACACCACCTAGTAAAGTATTTTCCAAGTGACAGGCACTCCAAAAATATACAGCCTGTTAAGATACTCTTTACCCTCCACTCCGTGTGAAAATTAAGTCGCTTAAGGCAATAGCGATTGTTAGAATAGTAGGAAAGTGGAGGAAGTCAACTAACTAGCCAGAGCAAAAAGAAATACCTCTGACCATTTCCAGGAATAAGAATTAATATACCTATCAGGTAAACCTGCACTTCAAGACCTTACTATCTACTTAGGAAGATGAAACACACAAAAAAATCACACAAAATAGCTAACAGGGAAGAAAATGCATGGCAGAGCTCTAAAGACAAAAACAAGTTCTAAGAAATTGGAAAACACGGAAACAATAATAATAACAACAACAACAACAACAACAACACTATCCCAGAGTTGCCAAAGAAATCTTTCAGGAAAAGAAGAACCTGAAAGTAAATCCTAAAGGCAATATAAAATTTCTAAATGACAAAGGGGGATGGTGGGGACCTGGATGAGTGTGAATGAACATATGAAGAAAGGAAACCACAAATACATTTAAGGGAAAATACAGAAGTTAATTTGGATAGAGAAAAAAAAAAAAAAAACTCATGTAGGAAAGAGACAAGGAGACACCTAAGTCTGGCAGCATTGCAGACTAGTTACTTTAAACTGCCCTTTAGTTACAAAATAACTATGTCTTTCTTGATGCATTTTGTACTTCATAATGCTTTTAATATTCTTTAATGATCATTAAGGATGGATTCTTTTGTTTTTCCTTACACACATACACACACACACACACACACACACACACACACACACACAATTCAGAGCTGAGAACAGTGAGTTTAAGGAAAATGAGAAGACAGGTTTGTCCAGAAAGCAATAACTGACAACACTTCAGCAAATAGAAGAATAATTCAGTGGTACAGTGGGAAAATGAACATCCAAAGTTTAATTCTGGGACCTTCTAAATTGCTAAAGTGCTACTAGGATAGTGGCCTCCTTCCCTGTAGGAACAATATAAATATTTGTCAGAGGAAAAGATTATTACTTCTCAAGTCTTCAGGATTTCCATGGATGAATATAAAATAAATATGAACTCACAATTAACAATGGACAAGTACACAAAGCACTAAGCCATCAAGAGGGAAGAAAGAAATTTTGAACTTCAAATTTGGACCTGCAAATAAATTCTATGGAGATTACAAGATGTCAAATAGCAATAATCGAATAATGTGAAGAAATCATGAAAATGAACAATCAACAAGAGATTGTCAAAAATAATCAAGTAGGCTTACAGAAGCAGACAAATGGAACTTTTAGAAATAAAAAAAATGCCTTCAACTGAAAACCAGAAATTCAATGCTTAGATTAGAGAAGACTGAATGCAAAAGAAGAGAGATTAAGGTCAAAAAAAACAAAGGTTATGGTGATCCCAAGCAGTTGTAGAAGAGATATTTAATAAAATCCAATACCCCTTCATCATTAAAAAGAAAACTCTTGGCAAGTTAGAAAAAGAATCTTCATCATGGGGGGACTATGAAAGATGGTAGAATGAGACAGACATCATAACCCTACATACATGTATGATTACACGAATGGTATGAATCTACATCATGCCCAACATAGAAAAGAAATGATGTACCCCATTTGTGTACAATGAATCAAAATGCAGTCTGTAAAAAATTAAAAAATTAAAAATTAAAAAAGAATAGTGAAAAAATCTAAAAAACAAAATCAGTTATGAAAGTCTGAGCCATTCCCTTTAGAATCATTTTTTTCAATTTCTTTATTTGTTCTTTTAGTTATACATGTCAGTAGAATGTATTTTGACATATTATACATATATGGAGTATAACTTCTCATTCTTCTGATTATACATGACGTAAAATTACACTGGTCATGTGATCATATGTGCACATAGCAAAGTAATGTCCAATTCATTCTACTATCTTTCCTATTTCCTCTCCCTTCTGCCTTCATCCCCCTTTGTCTAATCCAAAGTACTTTTAATCTTCCCTACTCCCCTCCTTATTGTGAGTTAGCATCTGCATATCAGAGAAAACATTAGACCTTTGGTTTTATGGGATTGGATTATTTCACTTAGCATGATAGACTCTAGTTCCATCCATTTGCTGGCAAATGCCATAATTTCATTTCTCTGTATAGCTGAGTAGTATTCCATTGTGTATGTATACCACATTTTCTTTATCCATTCATCTGTTGAAAGGCACCTAGGCTGGTTCCATAGTTTAGCTATCGTGAATTCAGCTGCTATAAACATTGATGTGGCTGCATCATAACCCAATTAATAAAAGGGCAAAGGACCTGAACAGGCACTTCACAGAAGAAGAAAGACGATCAGTCAACAAATATATGAAAAAATGTTCAACGCCTCTAGCAATTAAAGAAATGCAAATCAAAACTACACTGAGATTTCACTTCACTCCAGTCAAAATGGCAAAAATCAAGAATATAAGTAACAAATGTTGGCGAGAATATGGGGGGAAAGGTACACTCATATATTACTGGTGGGACTGCAAATTGGTATGACCACTCTGGAAAGCAGTATGGAGATTCCTCAGAAAACTTGGAATAGAAACACCATTTGACCCAGTCATCCCTCTCCTCAGTTTATTTCAAAGAACTTAAAATCGTTTTTGAAAAGTGAAAATGTTTTTCACTTTTCACTGCCTTTTTAAGACTCTTGGGAGAAGATAAAGAGAATATCCCAGTCCCTATCCTCAGATAGAAGAAGAGTTCTTTCAAAGGACAAAAAAGGTATACATCACAACAGATTGATAAATTTAACTATATTTTAAACTTTTTAGTTATCCAGAGACAGTAAAGAAAGCAGAAAGCAAATTTCAAGTGAAGAAGATATTTGCAACATATATAACTGACAATAAATTAATATACAATATAAAGAACCTTTACAAATAAATAGAATAAAAGATAGAAGTTCAGTAGGAAAAAAATGGGCAAAAGATAAAAGCAAGCATATTACAAAAGAGGAAGTACAAATGGTGTAAATGAGTAGGAAGATGCCCACCCTGACTCAGAAAAATGGAAATTAAAATATGGATGAGATAAAATTTTACACTTGCTCAATTACCAAAAATTAATTGGCAAGGTTATTAATCAAAATTTTTTATACATCTTAACATAAAGGACAATATTTATTTCTCAAAAAAAAATTTACATTTACTTGTAGAAGATGGTTTGAAGAAACTAGCCATCCAGGATCACCTTAATACAATTCAGATATGAGATGATTCGAATCCGAGCTTCAGTCCTTGCAGAACCTCACCTGTTTCTGTTCTTACCTCTGGGGAGAAACATCTCAAAAATCTCAAGGTGTGAAAGAATCATCAGGGCCCCCACTTGGCCAGACCAGAATGTTGATTTTTGCCCTCCTCTCTCTAGGAAACCATCACTTCAGCCTCATCCTTCCCTTTCTTAATAACAAAAGGCCCCTAGGAGGAAAGCGACCCCAATTTCCTTATTTAACTCTCTGAATTTCCATCTTCTCCCAGATCCCAGTTCCATAACTCACAATTCTTATTAGCTTTGACATGACCTTAAAAAATACACCTAAAACTGGGGAGTATCTTTAATATTCCTCAAGGGGAAAGCAGTTCCAAAGAATCAGGTCCTCAATTACTGGGAGTAGACATCAGATAAAAAACTTTGTAAAATTCCATTTTCCTGGTGTTCATCCTACAAATAGCAGTTGCCCTCAAAGTCTCCTTCCTAAGGTGAGGGTATAGCTTAGTGATAGAGCATGTACTTAGCATACACGAGGCTGTAGATTCAGTTCCTACCCTTACCCCCATCCCCAAAAAAATAGCTTGTTCATCTACCCTGTAATATTACAGAAAAATATCTTTAAGTTCCTCTGGCAACAGGCTAATTTCCCTCCTTCCATGTCTCTTGTTTTTCCCTATCAACAATTCTCTGCTCATTTGAAGAAACAAGTCTATTTCCTTCAGTTCTCTCTCTCAACGATTACCCTGCCCTAATTAAAAAAATAATATTAAAAAAGTTTTGCTTTATCTTTATCTGTATTTTCTAAATTTTCTATAACAAACATGATTTTTTAAGCTTATGTCTAAGATTGCAATGTTTCTTCATAGATCTAAGACCTTGAGCTATTATTATTTCATACCTATATATAATTTGATACTCATCCCTGCTAAATCGAGTCAGCCTGGTCTATATACACAGGTGATTTTCCTGTTCCCTCAGGACTTTGAATTTCTATAGCTGCTTTTATGTATTAATAAATTCCCACATAGGTGTCCCTGCTTAAAGGACAGACAATTCTGATTTCAGGCTGCCCGTTTAACTTTCACTTTTACTTACTTGGCATCCATATGTAGTCAATGAAGGGACTTTTTTCCTCCTTTTTCTTTATTCAGTATTATAATGGGGATAGCCTTTCTGACATATTTTCACATGCATTTACATATCCTGTAAGTCATGTTTCTCTATACTGCCCATTCCTTGACAGAGTGCTGACTCCACGTAGAACAATAGTCAGGGCTCAGCATTGACTGTCAAATTAGATTTTTTAAAAATCTCTAACAAGAGAATGGTCTTGAAAACCAACCTTAGTTGAAAGAGAAACATTTTTATAAATTCTTAAAGTACTAATTAACATATCAAGAGCCAGGGTAGAGATAACTCAGGCTGTGATATAAAAACTACCTTTGCCACACTAAAACCAGGAAACCCTGCCTGGCAAGGCCTGTGAGCTGCAGAAAGGAGAAGGGAGACAGATATAAAGGAAGCATCAGAAAGATATATCTGGCACAAAATTCCAGGGAGGAAAATAAACAAGAAAAATTCAGCCGTCTTGTATGATTTACTCCATTCGGAACTCTGGGAGGATTCCAGAACACAGAATGGCCCCACACCAATGCAAGTTGCTGCACAAAAGCAGTATTAATTAGTGATATGAAATAAACTGGCAGTAAGGACTGGAATAAGTATTTTTTAGCCCTCCTTGACTGTTGGGTAATACAGAAAGACCACAAGTCCAGGGAGGGGAGCTGAGTTGAGGGTCTGTGGAAGACTAGGGCACCATACTGTCCATATGAGCAATATGACCCTTCCAGAGTAGCTATAAACTCGAGAACCACACTGACTGGAGAGTATGCCTCAGTCTCAGAAAGGATGGCAGGTGTAGTGAGAATCGTGGTGGTATCAAATCTACAAAGGTGACCATATTCTACCTGATGCAAGAAAACAAGATGCAACTTTGTCTGCCACACATCAGCAGAACCGTTCCAAGATGCCAAGAAACATACCAAGATATATATACTGTAATAGAGAGCAAAAAGACACCAAGGTTACCAAGGGACCTACTGGGAGATCCAAGGTTCTTCTTCCCCAGGCCTAAACTTTCCACAATGTTATCTATTAATATTTATACTGTACAAGCAGGTAGTGCAAGCTTGCATATAGTGCAAGCAATATTTTTTTGCAGTCAGATTGAAATTTTTTTGCCAATTTGAAAGAATAAAATTAAAATACCTCTTTGCGAATGCCATAAACAAGCAGTTAGAGAACTAACTCTCATATTCCCAACCTCACCTGATTTCCCTATGCTCTAAAAACAGGCATAAATCTCAGCTTTCTGTTCGTATCATACCACAATCCCAGGAAATTGTATTTTAAGCTCTCCAAATCAACTCACAAAATTTTTTGTTGAATAACAAAATTTTTATCAGCAAAATATATCACTATTCTCATCTAATAACCTTGGTCTGATTCTCCCCTGTTGCATCAATTTCCTGAGGCCACCTTAAAACTGTACTACAAACATTGTGGCTTAAAATAATAGCAATTTATTTTCTCATAGTTTGAGAGGTCAGAATTCCAAAAGCAAGTGTTGACCAACTGTCTCCAAAGGACCTGGAGGATAATCCTTCCTTGCTTCTGCCAGGTTCTGGTGGTTCCTGGCTGGTGGTCATCTCAACCCAATGTCTGTCTCCATCTTCACTCAGGCTTTTCTTTTCTGTCTGTGACTCTGCCAGTTCTGTCTCTTATGAGGACATTTGTCACTGGAATTGGGGCCCATTCAGGTAATCTAGGAAAATGTCATCTCAAGATCCTTAAGTTAATTACATGTGATAAAACTCTTTTCCGGATAAGGTCATACTAACCAGTTTGGGAAGAAGACTATGCACTATAAAACAAAAGGAAGGGGGCTGGGGCTATAGCTCAGTTGGTAGAGTGCTTGCCTTGCGAGCACAAGGCCCTGGGTTCAATCCCCAGCACAAAAAAACAAGAGAAGCTGGGAAAAGAGGGAGAAAGGGAGGGGGAAAGAAACTAATTACAGAAAACTAGCGGAATACAAGAATAATAACGACACCCTTTGGAAGGATTTTAATAGCTAAGTGTCTAACAAAAATATATACCTTATCACATATATTCATAAACCTCTGTACATAGATTGGCATACCCCACATACATTAAATACAAACTTAGGAGAACAATATCTGGTTTTATTTAACTTTGAGTTCCAACACCTAATGTAGTGTTCTTGACAAGGTAAACAAGCAGGAAATAATGGAAAATACAATTAATATATATCATATAAAATAAGTCTGTGGCCCCTTACATTCTACTAGTTTTTCCTGGACTCAGAATTGGCTTTAGCAACATTGGCTTTAACTAATGATACAGAATTGCCATAATTTTTAAACTAGTGCTTTTCCTATAAGATACCTAAGAACAAACTTTATGTTAGAAACTGACAACAACAACAACAACAAAAAGAGAGAGAGAGAGAGAGAGAGAAAACTGGGAATAAAAGGAAAAAAGTAAAGTAGATAACAAAACAGGTATAAATATTATTGTCACAGGATACTTAAAGGAAACTTAGGTAAAGAGAAAAACAAGTAAAACCCTAGTGAATGCATTCTGACATGTCCTAGGAGGGTTTTATAAATCTACAAGAATAGCACTGAAGATATGAATGGTGGAGAAACAATGGAGACCCTCAAAGAACTGACCTCAAGGTAGAGAGATTGTCTTTCATAGAGTAGAATTAGGGTGGTTTATCTTGGAAAGAAAAAATAGCCCACCTACCTACAATTTCTCAATGGAAAAAGAGATTTAATGTCAGAAATACAAAATAATTGTCAAAAGTATATAAAGTCAACTCTATGAAGTTGTAAAATACAAGTCATAGGTCTATCCTGAGACACGATAAGATTACACTTCTTTTAATAAAAGTTCAAGACATGATCATTTGCTATCACTCAAGTGTCAATCACCATCCAGTATGCATAATGCCTTGCTCACCAGCTCACAGAAATGTGTGTGCACACGTGTGCATGTGTGATGTGTGCAAAAAATCATTGACTCTGTTTTAGTTGCTTAATATTCTGATCAGAAACAGTGGTAGTTTCTGTCTTAGTATGTGTGAATAGCCAAAAATTATCTCAATACAGAACCCCATTTTTAAAAAAAGTTCTACCGGATTACTCCATGAGTTAAGAAGGATAGAGTTTATATTAAAAATATTGTCACCATCAAAAAAACTTAATCTTCTGGAAACCAAATATATGTATCTACCTCCCAGTCTCCAAAATTACCAGTGAAATAACAGACACAAAAAAAAAAGACCAAAAAAAAACCTAAGAGCAGTAAAAATGGGAAGGAAAACTTTCACTGAATAGAATCTTCATTTCCCCACCCCCTCTGGGAAGTGGAAAAAAGAGAAAGCAGCAGTCCATTAAAGGTCACTGCAAAGCCTGCTATGGAGGTGGTCACTGGTCCACCTAAATGAAGAAGGGGACAATGAAGAGAAGAAAAGAAACCTACAAGGTTGATAAAAAGCCTGCCTATGGAATCATGCCTCTCCAGCTTCCCTCTCCTCTCACGAACATTTGGCCCTCCACAGAAGACTACGCTTACATCCATCGCAAGCCATGACCCAGGCTCTAAGACTGACTTTCTACCTAGCCTGGTTCCTGCAGGCTGCTCCTCTCTACCTAATACAAAGAGCACATAGCACTTACGGACTTGACTTACACTTTCTCTATGAATATGAATAGATGGAAAAAATCTCCAATATTTCAGGGAAGGACACACAAAAGCAAAAAACTAAAGCAAAAGAATAACTGACCCAAAGAAACTGATAATTCATAAAAATTTATAAAAAAACATTTTTATCCAAATTAAGACTCTCAAGACTCACAAAATCAGAATTCTTTGCCAGTGGAGAACAGAGAATTTAAAATCACCTTGAAAAGGAAACAGGTATTTGCTGAAATTATAAAAAGAAAAATCCAAGAGAAGAACTAGAAGGTGAAATTGAAAAAAATGAGATTTTAAAAATGAGGGAAAATATGGAAGAAAAAGGCAAGTGCTTCTCAAATATCAGTGTGCATACAAATTACCTAGAGATTATGCTAAAATGAAAATTCTGATTCCACAGATGTGAGACTCTGCATTTCTAACGCGCTCTCAAGTGATGCCATTGACACTGTTCCATAGTGCACATTTGTGATAGTAAATTTAGGGAAAAAACGTGTGCTTGTGAAACTTTCAGAATAGCCATGATTTTAGAGGAGGAGGCAGAAGAGGCAAGGAAGAAGAGGGGGAGAGGCAGAGGAGGAGAAGAGGAAGAAGGAAAAGATCCTAAGAGTGGAGTCCAGTATCATTCTCAAACCATCATTTGAAAGAGTTCAAATGGAATTCAGAGAGATCCCATCTCTTGGTGAGGGCTGAGTCCTGGCTCAGGGCCTCTCTCCAGCTCCCCAGGGCTGTTATTGCATTCCAAGACAGGGTTTGTTCCTCTTCAGCTTATTTACTCTTCAGACCGATTCAGAGAATTGTTTTTGTTTTGCTTAGGATGACAAAATTTTATAATGACAGAATTGAGATGAGGTCACACTAACCTGTCCCAAATTACCTCTCATTTACTGTATATTCTGAGACAGGAAATAGTTGTTAAAACTAAACATTTGGAATGTGGCTCCCATATTAAAAGAGAGCGATGTCATTACAATATCCTGATACTTAATTTCCTTGCCTTGTTCTGAAGGTAATATGAACACAGGCAAACTTTTAAAATCTTCTAAACAGGTGCGAAGCTGCTCTATCCAGGAAGCTACATAAGTTGAATGTATAGACTTTGGACCATACCTTGTACATTATTGACTGATTTTTAAAGTTCTGGTGATTAAGTAAACATATATGTTTTAGCAAATGATGCTTAAATGCTCAGGTAGTTCAGGCAGCTGGTAAATGAAAACACTTGCTAAAGGGCTGGGGGTACAGCTTAGTTGGTAGAGTGCTTGCCTCACAAGCACAAGGCCCTGGGTTCAATCCCAGTACTGAAAAAAATAAAAGAGAGAGAGAGAGAAAAAACACTTGCTAGCCTTGTTTTCCAAATTTGAATTTAACTTTTAAGTGTTTTTATTTTTATTTCATGCCATTTCAGGAATTTGAATTTATCTTTTATGTAAAACTTTTCCATCACATACTAAAGGTCCAAAGAAATCTTTCTAGAGCTTCAAACCAAAACTATTCACCATTTTCTTTGTCTTAATAGTGTAGAATCAATATATTTATATTTATCATTGAAACAATTAGCTTTATTTATTAGACTATTTGGGAAAGAAAGGAGAATTTAAGCAAAAAAAATTATTTCTAAATGTTTCTGGATTTTTTAATGCCTTCTTGGAGGAAATTATAAATTCTGAAAAAAAAAATATATATATATATATATAAATTCTGATTCTCTAAACAGTTCCTGGCAACTCAAAAAGTAGAATGTAAAAATTATACGTATGATAAAAACACTATTATTTAAGGATTGAGAGGTAATGGCAACCATTCACATTTACAAAACTAAACTTAAAATTGTACTTTCGGGAGATTGACTAACAAATAGCAAGGTGAAAGAAAACTTGGAAATTTTTAAATAGAATCAACCACTATATGAAGGAATGGCTTAACATATGAAAAGTTTTTACAGACTTAACATAAATTTTTCCTAGACTTTTATTTCAGCGGAAATAATGAAAACTCAAATTTTTCTATGATCATATCAATTTCATCCTTCTTAGTTATTCATATATTCAACATAGTATTACAATGGTCCTATCTGTTAACCTGTATCGCAGAGCTCTTTGATATGACACTCACTATATCAAATGCTGGAAGTTCCTCATATTCTAAAACAAAAGCTACAGTGGCCTAACAGTCTATGAATGATTCAGTAGTAGTATCCTTATTTTTCACATCAGCTTAAAAATAGATAATTCTCTACCTATTGAATCATATGTTAGAATGCTATGGTTTTATGACTTATTTATTTCATATTCCAAATTTTAATATACAGATCCTAAAGCGTTCTTCAGTAGTTAAAATTAGATGTAGCAGGTATTATCAGCTTCCTGCACATATTGCCTTGCCCTTCCTAAGCACACATTAATTCAGTTTCCAACTGAAGACCTCTGGACACAAGTCTATTTTGTCCACCCATACAGCAGTTCAGTAGTACCAGGGAAGTAATAATCCTTTGGCCCCAGAAACTCTTAACCAATAACCTAAGGGAGTAGGTATAGCTCCTCCAGTGAGTTAATGTTAACTGGTCCTAGAGTGTCCCCAGTGCTAAGGCCACATGGTAAGGGCTTACTAATACTTCATTGGCTGCCTTCCCTTTCCCATCTCAGTCCCCTCAATTCTTCATTACCTTAATCCTCCAAGTAAGTCACCTGAACATGGATCCTTATGCATCTGCTTTTAATAGAACCCAATCAAGAAAATGGTCCAAAGAAGTGGTCCTAGGAAGCAATCCTTCAGATGTGATTCTAGAATTATATTGCTTACTGCAAGATGTAAAAATAACCATATTTTTAGGCCTAAATAGATGAATTTGAAGGAATAAGGTGGAAGAGGAGATGGATCTTTTTGAGGAAGATTCATAAGCAAGTGAATAAAAAGTATACAAAACAGAAAAGTATAAACAATAAAAAAGGAGAAATAACAACAACAAAAGATAAGCTATTGCAACTTTCCTCCCTATCACCAAGAAAGAGGCACAGCACTTCATACACCTCTTTGAAGTTTAGAGACCACCTAACATATTTAGCAAAATTACTCCAACTGTTTATTGAGTACCTAGAGTTGCAATCCATCTTCAAAAAAACCCACAGTCTATAGAAGAAAGAAGAGAGTACATAGATAATTTTTATGTGATTCGGTCAATACCATAGCAGAAACAAACACAAGGCACAATGGGAACTCTTCCTGGTGGGATCCAAAAATTCCTCAGATGAAATATAACATCTGAGCACATCTTAAAGGATGAGTAGACGCTTGGCAGAATGAAAACCCAGGAATTGGAAAGTAAAGAAACTACATGTGCCACAGTGTGAAAGAACTTCAGAACAATATAAACTGGATTGCAAGGCACATAAAACTGAGTGGAGGAGATGAGGCTCAGGAAAAATGCAAGCTCACAACCTAGAATGGCATTGTGTACCATGCTAGAGACCGACATTTAAACTGAGAGCCTCAACAGAGAGTCACTGAAGGACTATATGCATGAGAGTAGCGTGACCAGACCTGCACTCTACAAAATCGCTCTGACCATAATAGAAAATTGGAGAAAGGTAAGATGAGAAACCTTATGACAAGCTAGGAGAAGAAGCAGTAAGAGCATAATCCCAGCAGGGGCCAGAGGGTGGTTGGTAGTAGAAGGGACAGACTAAAGAGACATTTAGGTGAAATAAATAGGATCAAGTGATTAATTTATATGTGGAGGGAAAAGGAAGGGCAGAGGGGAAAGTCACAGAGTAGTCAAGCCTGATACACAGGTTTCCTTGGCTTCAGCTGAGTTAAAAGATTTGAGGTGAGGAAAAGGTTTGGAGTGTAAGAGGAAGAGTATGGTTTTGGAAAAGTTGCGTTTGAATATCTTGTTGGAGATTATCAGAAGGTTGTCATGTGAATCAAGATCTCAAGAAAAAGACCAACTAAGACATATGGGTAGTAACTTTTTAAGTTTTTATTAATTTGTTTTCCTTTTTCTTATATAAATTTAAGGCATATGACACACAATTTGGGGGATTTTTTTTCTTTTCTTTTTTTTTTTAATTTTAGAACATTTTAATCACTTCAAAGGGAAACTATATCATCTAAGTTTGTCCTCCCAAACTCCCATTCATACCCCCTTTTCTGGCATAAAGGACCACTAATCTACTCTCTGTCTATATAAATTTCCCCATTTTGAACTTTAATGTGACACCTTGTTTTGATACAGATATACATAGTGAAGTAATTTACTAGAGTCAAACTTACATAGGTACAGTGGTACTTTAAATAGAATTTCCCTTGAAATCATCATTTGAAATGGAAACCACACCCAAAAGCATAAACTTAGAAATTAATGTAGAAACTCTGTCCAATGAAGATTAACATTAAGACTCTGGATCTGTCTTCTAAGACAAATCAACATAATTCCTCCAACTAAAGCTGTGTTATCATCCTTAATCTTGCCATTAATCAAAACCAAATTCTCTCTCTTCTCTTGGATTTTATTCATTTATGTATTAAACTTATTATATTTACTAATTAATATGACCCAAGTATCAGTGGCCCTATAGGTTTAGCCCTGACCTTACTTCTGACATCTCTAGACAAGAGAGACTTTGTTCAGAAATAAGGCAAGTTTTTTCAGTTTAATGTGTGTTGTTCTACTCCATTTTTTTAAAAATTGCATATTAAAATTGAAGTTATTATGTTGAGACTTGAGAGAAATGATATCCAAATCTTACAGTCATTCCATCATTCTAAATATTTCCTTCAAACAATAAATCATGACTCCTAAAATTAATACAATGGCTTCCTGATATGGTCAGTTCCCTACTTCATAAAGTATTCATCATCATCTCATTCAAATCCTTAGTTCAGAGAATGAATTCTTTAGAAAACAAGTACAAAAAAAAATTTTGGTAAAAGTCAAAACATATTCCTGAGCTTCACTTCAACACTGTTAGATTATGCAGCACAATAAGGTTCTAATCACATCATGATTGGTACAGATTTATGCAAAGAGCTTGTATGCGAATTAATGGATGTGAAGGAAGTCATTCCATGCATACCAATATGTGATTATGCCTGAAGATATGTAAAGTCACCCACAGCTGGAAAAATACAAAATAATAAGGCAATAGTTTGAAATGCCATTTTAATTATGAATTTCTTTTCTATCTTTAGGTACTACTGATCTTTATTTACTTGTATTCGAGAGACATTATTTTAATTTAAATGTTCATTCTTTAAAATTCCCATGTGTATAAAATTTAGAAAGTATATCACTGACATATGCAATAGTTCCTACATTCAGAAAATTCCTAAGAGCTCTACTTTTTCATCTCAAAAAGAAAAGAATATATAGTAATGATTAAATTCTTATGCTTAATTAAATTAGATAAGTAGAGTTTAAGATATGCTCACATAGACCAAAAATTGTTATCATGAACATAGGAAAGACAGACATACTTAGAGGCCACCCAAAAGAACTTCACTGTCCTATTTTTCATTTCTTTGCTTCCAGATTATCTCTAAATTGTCCAGGAAATAAACTAATATTTATTGAACAGCCACCTAGCCAGTTATATACACTTTACCTAATTTAATCCTTTCAATACTCTTTATTATTACTTTCCATTTCATAAAGGAAAAATGAAACCTGGATAAAGTCCTTATGGTGGTTTTAAAATATGTTCACAAATCTGTGGGCAAGGTACAGTGTAATGTTCTTCTGCACAAGTAAATGTCAGTTCTGACTTCTGAGACTAGATAACAGACATTGAGACTTCCTCCTGGCTCGCTCTCTGGAGCACACTCGTTGCCATGTTTTGAGTCTCTCAAGCAGTTTGTATTAGTAAGCTCAGGCTTCCATAACAAAGTACCAGAGACTGGCTGGCTTAAGCAATAGAAATTCATTTCTCACAGTTCTGAAGAATGGGAAATCCAGGATCAAGGGGCCAGTTCCTGAATCGGAATTCTTTTATTTTTTAATTTAAATTTTTATTTTTACAGATTGCATTTTGATTCATAGTACACAAATGGGGTGCAACTTTTCATTTCTATGGTTGTACACAATGTAGATTCATATCATTCAGGTAATCAGACATATACATAGGATAATATTGTCTATCTCATTCTACTATCTTTTCATCCCCCACCCCCTCCCGTCCCATTTTCCTCTACACCATCCAAAGTTCCTTCATTCTTCTCTTCCTCCACAGCCATCCCCCCTTGTTACATATTGTCATCCACTTATCAGAGAAAACATTCGGCCTCTGGTTTTTTGGGCTTGGCCTATTTCACTTAACATGATATTCTCCAGCTCCATCCATTTACCTACAAATACCATAATTTTATTCTTCTTTATGGCTGAGTAATATTCCATTGTGTATATATACCACAGTTTCTTTATCCATTCATCAATTGAAGGGCATCTTAGTTGGTTCCACAATCCAGCTATTGTGAATTGAGCAGCTATGAACATTGATGTGGCTGTGTCACTGTAGTTTGCTGATTTTAAGTCCTTTGGGTATAAACCAAGGAGTGGGATAGCTAGGTCAAATGGTGGGTCCATTCCAAATTTTTTGAGGAATCTCCACACTGAATCAGAATTCTTTTCTGGCTTCTAGATGGTTGCCTGCCTCTCACGTCCTCACATGGCAGAGGGTCAACTCTGGTGTTTCTTCCTCTTACAAGAACGCCAGTCCAGCAGATTAGGGCCCCATTGCGATGATCTTGTTTGACCTTTTCACCTCCTCACAGGGTCTCCAAATGTATTCACACTGGGGCTTCAACATATGAACTGGGTCGGAGGACATAAACATTTATAACACAGTCTGATTTTAAAAGTGTGGCAAGGAACTGAGGCCCTGCCCAGGCCATGTGAGTTAGCCCAGCTTGGAAGCAGTTCTTCCAGCTCCATGCAAACCTTCAGGTAGCCCTGATCAATATTTTGATAGCAACCTCATGAGAGACCTGAGCCAGGGCCACCTACCTTAACTGATCCTAAAGTTTATTCTTTGAAACTGTGTGAGAAAATAAACACTTGTTGCTTAAGCTGCTAAATTTGGGGTAATTCGTAAGGTAGAAAATGACCTTGGTGAATAGTGGTAAGACGGGGGTCAGAAACCAGAATTTTCTGATTGTTGAAGCAAATGCTCTTTCCACTATTCATGCTGATTCTCTGATATTTATTTAAAACCCTATTCATCTATCGTGACAGTTTTTACTCACCACCTCAGTTAATCTTCATAATGACTTTGAGAGATTTGTTGTATAATTTTTAAAGTATATTTTTATAACTGAAAAAAAATTTTTTAAAAAGGTATAATTTTGATATTATGAAGTTCATTCGACCTCTGAAGAACACTCTATCTACTTCTGTCTCTACCATGTCCACCTTGATCTTTGCCACATCATCTGCACCCAGCCTGGTCTCTGTGGCCTAACTGCTTTCCTGACCCTGCTTTTTACTTCTCTTCTGCACAAAATTCTTCACATAGCAGGAAGAGTGAACTTTGAAAAGGTAAATCAAAAGACATTGCTCTTCTAATTAAAATTCTCCATGACTTCATTTTGCATTGTTCATTCCTTTTGCTTGTTACATTTAATATATCTAAATTAGGGTAAATGTCCTCATCGTATGGTCACTAAATTAGTGGCCATATATATACCCATAGTCTCTCCTCCATTTCTTTTTACTTTGTAAAGAATAAAAACACTAAGAAAGACAGGAGTTAAAAATGTTTATAGCATAGGTGAGGATGTAAAACGTTTATTGAGCCCTTGAATAAAACATTCCACTCTAGTTATAAATATAGAAACATCTCTATTTATAAGAAACCTAAGCAAGTCCAAGTTTATTTATACTCCCAATTTCTCTGGTCAAATTACATTAGCCACCAGTGTCTAGATCAACATGTCAATCCGTCTCTGTTCTGCTTTTATTGCCTGTCGTGTAGTGTCCCAAGGGTCCTGTCCCCCTGAGTTGGCTATGGATCTTAACCTCAGACAGTTGCATATTCAGAGACCGCACACCATCCTACCAAGTGTTCACATATTGCAATCGAATAACCGTGATTCTTTCTATGCTGACAGTAACTTCTGATGTGCTCACTTAAGCTCCACACTTTTCTTTATCTTTGTCACTTTCTTTTTCTAACTCTCTATTTTTTCAGAACAAAAAGTCCATTTCTCATTCCTTGCATTGTGTACTCCTAATACCCGACCAGACCCTGGTACTCTTTATTCTCTCCACAAATCCTCCTGCCCTACTTTGGCTCAACATGAAGGGACAATTTATTTCTCTCAGAAATCTTATGTTTTCCTGACAGTGGCATCAAAAAGGCAATTCCTCCAGGAAATTCTACTTATCTCAGAAAATAAGAGTTATAAAATAACTTACATCAAACTAAACACAACTAAAATTTTGAAAGATGTATGTATCAGCAAATACATCTAGTTTATCTTTCTCTTCTTTAAGAGAAAAGATATTCACATGATACAGTTTTGTCCTAGTTTATATCCTTGAAATAATTTAATTGCAATTCGCCCAGTCACTCGAGAAAGTAAAAATAAGGATTTACACCATTTACCCATTTCTTAGTAAGTTCAGGGGTATAAAACCTTTCTTTACAACTCCAAGATTATGTCTAGAAAGTAAAAATTAGGTAAACTTCCTACTGGTCCTTTTAGCAACCTTCACCTTTCTCCTTGGAAGAAAGGAAATTAGATGTTAATCAAATGGTTGGAAGGAAAACCTGCTGATGTCCAGGCAAACTGGATGTGTTGGGTTGGAAAGAGAATTATTGTTCACGTTGATTTAGATTGGACACCTGGTAAGTCCTTTAGACAACCCCGTATCAGTTTCAGAAAAAAGAAATATGGGCTCAAAATGACCAACCCAATATACAGGATCATGGCCATTTCACTTTCTGCCAGTAGTTTTGTAAAAACTGCAGGCATAGAAAATTAAAGGTTTTATTGCAGGACAGATGGGCATGCATGCTGGGAAGCCATATAGCTGGCCCACACAAAACGGATGAACAATCCCTGATTTTCATAACATGGCACTTGAAGACACAGCATATTTCCTGCCTGAGCAATGAAGCCAAAGGAATGGGAAAGACTCTGTTCTAATATTTTTCCAGATAGTTAAATGCATAAAGAGAATTTCCATTTACAGTTAGTTTGGCTCTGCTTGACATGTTTCTTACCAGGATTCATTATTCCACTCAGCTTAGGTTTCTGGGGGAGGAAAGGAAGAAGGGTTGTGTCCACATGGCCTTGGATTCTGCCATCTGTCAATCATGTCTAACTAGAGCAGAGGCTGAGTTGCATTATTGCTCCACTGAGACTAATTATATTTAAGATTCAATCAATGATTCCTGCTATGGTTTGAATATGTTCCCCAAAAGTTCTTGTATAGAAACTTAGTCCCCAAATTTATATGTTGATAGTATGTAGAAGCGGAGCCTTTGGGAGATCATTAGGGTTAGATGAGGTCATGAGGGTGGGGTTTTCATAATGGTATTAGCGGCCTTATATGAAAAGGAGATACCCAAGCTTATACCCTCCCTCTCTCACATGATGTCTTCTGCCATGGGATGATACAGCAAGAAGGACCTGACACCCTGATATTGGACTTTCTAGCCTCCAGAACTATGAGAAATATATTTATTTTCTTTATAAATTAGATGGTCTCTGGTATTCTGTTATACCAACAAAAAACAGACTAAGACAGCTCCCATATTTTGTTCTGGAAAACAGTAAGAAGACAGATTCTTAAAGGACTGGAAGTGTAAGTCAATGATAGAGTGCTTGCCTAGCATATATGAGGTCCTGGGTTCTATCCCTAGCATCGAAAAAAAAAAAAAAATACAGATTCTTTGGATTCCCATTACATATGATTGTGATTTAACACTTTTCAGAGGACAATGTGGCCAAAAAACTATAATTTAACTGGTGCTCCCAATAAATATACTTCCATTTTTATTAGGAATTTTCTGGTATAAAAGATATATAGCATACAATTCACAAATTATAAAATATGCAATGTTCTTTATTGTAAATTCCATATACCTATAATTTCAATATGATTTGCTATTTCTTGAAAATCTACCATCATATTTTATGATCCTAACACAACCCAATAAGAGTGTCCAAAGACAGATTATGAATATGTACTTGATTACTACACAATTCAGCAAAGAAGTCAGTCACATTATTAATAAATGTATTTGTGACATAAATGTTGCCTGGTAATTTTGCTTATGTTAAGGAGGAAGATGAAAGCAAGATAAGGAAGACATGTGCCAGAATTTCATTTATTCATCAACAATGCGAATAACTTCTTTGCTAAATTATGAAATAGTTTAAAAATCTGGAAGAAAATTTTCTGTTTTTTATTCTATTCACAAATCAATAGCTACAGAAAAGACATACTTTACATATATTCAACATTCAACATTGTCTCCATAACTTTTGAAATTTAGACAATCAATAAATTAAATCCAGTCCCAATTTGTACCATTTGCTAATTGCCAAAAAGACTTCCTCCACCTTGCTGATTTCAGACAACCAACATGAAGTCACTAAGGACCATGTGGTGGAAGAGATGCAAAGTAGTATCTCTTTTATCAGTCAACTGATGTATATAATCTCAACAGCAGAAATAATAAAGTATTAAAGGAATTTAAGTAATGAGCTTTTAGTATTGAGTACTTTTTTTTAATATAAGTTGTAAGTTTAATTTTTAATAATGATGTCCATAATACCGGTTCACAACTGCTAAGTTGTTGACTTGAAAATCTAACTATTGACTCTCTCAAACCAGTTAGAGCTACTTTTATATATTTGCTTACAAATGTACAAGTGAAAAGATACAAAACAAATAGACAACTTAGGCAGCCATGCTGGGAGGGAAGGTTAGGAGTGGGAAAAGAGAGACTGACTATACAGAAGAAAAATGTGGAAAGAAATGTCCTTATCTACCTGCAACCTTCACTCTCAGATATTACCACTTTTTAGTTAAATAATAGCAACCCACACACAGGTCACTCAAGAGAAAGGTAGAATTCAACCAACTGAGAATAAATGTTGGTCTCCAGCCATGGCACCTTCTCTATAAGCAATGGGCCACTGGTTTTCCATCCTGGTACCCATCAGAATAACCTATGATTCATTTTTTAAAATACAGATCTCAGTGTCACCTAAATCAAAATCTCCTCTGATGACTCTACATTCCAAACTACTCTGAAATTTTAACCTACAATGCTCAACATTTTAATGGCATCTACTTGGTTTAAGTTCATATTGGAAGGAGTCAATTTCTGAAAGTTTATCTTCAAACTAGGTAACTACCATATCAGTTTTAATAAGCATTTGAAATAATTCATTTCTCTATTTAAATTGATAATTGTATGCAGCATATTCTTTCTAGAATCAACTATAATTAAAAGAGACATCTTATTTACATAATTTATCCCAGATTTTTCTAATCTCTAGTCATAAATTCTCATGAGCAAAATGTTCATGTTCACAATGTTCAATATATTGCCTGGCTACATTTTCAAAATTGAAAGAAAAATAAGAAACAAACTTTGATCTGACTAACAATATGGTGACAGGGACAGACAGTATTTTTAGGACATATTCTCAAAATTGCACACATGGAATGACATTTCAAGTTCGGAAAATCCCATTACTTTAAAAGGGATTTACATGGTTACATTCCAAACTCCTTTGAAAACTTAACCTAGAATGTTCAACTTTGATGGTGTCTATTTGACTTAAGCTGCTGGATAACTTATAAGTTGCTATTTCAACACTGAAGTATTTTGAAGTTAAGAAATAACCATTTAATATTTGTAAGCTTTTAATCAACTTTACCATAAGTTAATTAGCAATCTAAGTAAAAATCGCTTTAATAGAAAAATGTTTCCAAAAACCTTTATGTAATCAAAGCAGTATAGAAAAGATTTAAAAGGATTACAATCTTAATTTTAATTTAGAAATATCCTAATGCTTAGCATTATAATAAAGGCATATATATGGCCATTATATTCATTACTTAAATTGCTAATTTTGGGTGTTTTCACATTTTAACCATTTTTCTAGGTGATGGTTTTCATTAGGAGATCAGTATTCCCCTGACATCTAAGAGTTTTTCCAGAATGCCTCCTTGAACATCCATTACATATTAATTACATATCTCTTCTCTTCTACCCCCGCATCTCACAATAATGGTGTCAGTATTGATAGTGTCTCTAAGAGAGTGAATCATTTTGGATAATAATCACTTAAAGTTAGTAGCAGGACTGTAAGACAATCAGTGGGCCAGTTTGGGGTTCAATTATCCATTTGCCCCTAAATTAACACCCAATTTTACAGACACAGTGATTAATTCACTAGGGCATGGGCAGAAAACAGAGGATATAAACTATAATATGTCTATCTATCCAGTGCTAAATTCCCAATTATCATTTCATTTTTGTTCATTTATCTCCATCTGTTTATTGCTTACAAACCCTTCTAGTCTATATATTAGTCAGATACCACCTAATGTTCTTTGGCACTTATTACAGTTCCTCTCAAACTAAAATTCTAAAATAGCCTTTTAAATGCTGAATTTTTTCTCTTTGCCGTTGTGAAATTGTAAAGCCTTCCTTATCCATTCATTGCATCAGATGCTTGATTTCCCCAGATGCTAAATCATTAATCTTGTCTGGGTGTATTTCAAGATCAAAGCTCCCATTTTAATAAATTTACATGACAACCAACAATAAATCCTCATATGCCTACCTTTTTGGATCACAACCTGTCTAAATCCCCATCTGAAGCTGATGCATATACTACTTCTGTATTTGGAAACAAAGAACATATTTAGGGGACTAGATTTAGACAGAGACAGCAAGAAATCTTCCTTTTACACATTTTCTTTCTTTTTTCTGAGCACATGCAATAAATTTATAACTCTGCAGGTTAACGGAAAACATGGATGTTATTATACATGCTGCTTTGTTCCCTCTGTTTCTCTTCAAAATGTCTAAGACCAAGTCCTCGTAGAATTTTCTGTAAAAGAACTTTGCTGCCACCAATTGAACACACTCACCCAATGCAAGTGTGGGTTTTTTACAAACCAGTTCTGGGAAAGCGAGATGAAGGGAAGACACATGCTCTCCTGGCTTCAACCCCTAACCCTAATCAGAACTCCATTTCTAATCTGTAATCTGGGAGAGCATCAAGAGAGAGATGAGGTGGGCTGGGGTTGTGGCTCTGTAGTGGAGCGCTTGCCTGGCATGTGTGAGACACTGGGTTCAATTCTCAGTGCCACATATAAATAAGTAAAAATAAAGGTCCACTGACAACTAAAAAAGTATTTTAAAAAAATAAAAAGAGAGATGAGAATCCATATCTCAACGTGAGCAATGGTAACCCTCCCTTTGCAACCCTAAATAAATTTATATTAATAGAAAACTCCTCCCTTATAAGTAGAGGTCACTTGTTTTGTTCACTTATCAAGTATAAATCAAAGGTTTTGGGCCATGAAATGACAATGCTGACCAGGTCATTGAGGTGGAATAAGTGAAACGCTTTGAATGGGTAACAGTTGCCTGGTCAGAAAAACAAACTCTTCTAATCTTATTCTCAGTGGTAAATTCTTCCAAAAAATTTAGAGAAGTCTCTACAAGAAGCAAGGGCTTGTTCTCCCCAGGTCAAACTCACTGCTGTTTTTTAAAAGGATGAAAGATGATTTAGTCAAGTGGTCCCAGACCTTGGCAACACATCACCAGGTATAATGCCAACTCCAAGACCACACCTGAGAACTGAAAGCCTGGACCCCCCAGAAGGGTCCCTGGTCAACAGAATATGTTTTAGTTCACAGAAGCTCCAGGTACAGGTTAGAGTTGAGGGTTAAGTCCTATTCCCTCCGTTTTTGGAAGGAGACATAGGCTCAGAAGAGTTATAATCCCCCAAATGTGCAAGGAAACCCCTGAGAATCTCTGAGCCCATGTTTGGAGGTTTTGAAGACCCCAGTACCTGAGCTCCACAGAGGCTTAAGCCACAAGGAAAAACCTCTCAACAGTTGAGCTTTGCCGCCCGGCTTCTTTCTCTTGAACAATTACACACAAACAGATGTTTTTTTCTCTTGGTCAAGAAAAACAGTCCTTTTAAGATGATAAGGAAAATAACTCCAGTTTATTTTCATTTCATACCTGCCCCAGTTAGCCTGAAATTTTTGCCTTAAACTGAAAATATCTTTACCATGAGACAAATATGACCCAGTTTGTTAATTCCCATGATTAATATTTTCTACTAGCATAGCCTAAATATGAAATGTTTTAAGTAAAATTAGTATATACTTGGAAGTTTTGCATTTACTTCACTTAGTATTTGTAGACTATAAAGGAAAAAACTTAATACATGGTATGATGATTTTTTTTCCTATAATTCTCAAATTTTTTTACCTCCCTCTTTGAAAAGTTTATTTTAGGTTTCTGCTTGTATTGGATGAAAAAGATCTGTCAACTATCACTACCCAAGAAAGCAAGTTAATGCTCTAGTTCTCCTACTTCTTGGGCCCCTCCCAACTCCACCATCCCATCCCCTTCTCCACACCAACCCTGAGTCATCTGCCTTCCTGCACTAAATGACATTTACCTGCCCTCTTAGTGAGTGCCTGGAATCTTTGAAATGAAATGGACACTGCTGCCCCCAACTGACTGAGACAGCTCTGGTCTTAACAATAAGAAACTGAATTCAGCCATGTGCTGTGGCACATGTCTATAATCCCAGCAGCTCTAGGTGATGAGATAGGAGAATTGCAAGTTCACAGCCAGCCTCAGCAACTTAGTGAGACCCTGTCTCAAAATAAAAATCAAAACGTGCTGGGGATGTGACTCAGTGCTTAAGCACCCCTGGGTTCAATCCCCAGTACCAAAAAAAGAAAAACCCTGATTTCACACAGTAGATCTTTCTACTCTTGGAAATCTGATTTACAATGACTTATGTGGGGGAAGGAAGTAAGACAAGAGAGCTTGGTAGTGGAATTAACTTGAGTTCATAGGTGAGAGTTATGCATCTATACAAGGCAGAACAACGTACAAGAACTCTGTTAGGATGAAAAAGTGGGGTACTTCCTGGGGTCAACAAGCCTGATGGAATGAAGTGGTCAGGCAGACAAGGCTGCGGCCTTGCACTGTAGTTGGAGCCGTAGAGGGACACCAACAACTCTGCTTCGGTATTCATGTGGAAGTGTGAAGTTAAAAGCAAGAACATGTTTTCTTCCTGCTCTTATCAGAGTAGAGAGTGGGTTCTGCAATTCTCAGGACGCTAGAGAACACAAATTTGATTCTGGCCCTTGAAAGACTTCAGAATATCAATGGGAGGCAAGGAAGCTCAACAGCTATGGTTACCCAAGTGCCAGAGGACAGATCAAAAGAAGTCAGATTTTTTTTTTTTTCTTTTTTAAATTGAGGACAAGGAAACAATGAGAAGGAATGGCTCAGTAGTACAAACAAAATATTTCTGACATATTCTCATAATTAACTTAGGAGCCATTTTAAAGGAAGAGAAAGGAACTGGAATAGCAGGTGTAACTCGTGCTGAGCATCTACTAGGCTTCAGTCACCAGTGATAGAAAAGAGCAGGTTCCAAATCCAGGTGCTTCACTCCCCACTTCCTATCA
Organism: Sciurus carolinensis; assembly: GCF_902686445.1. Lineage (NCBI taxonomy): Eukaryota > Metazoa > Chordata > Mammalia > Rodentia > Sciuridae > Sciurus > Sciurus carolinensis. The sequence goes on from NC_062214.1 coordinate 145,949,067, forward strand.
GTCCAGCCTATGCATATCTTGAGACTATAACAATATGCCCTCTCCTCAGTTCAGGTATATCCTTAGGATCACAAGCTACAAGTGCCCATAGAAGTATTCAGTTGAGGGAAAGAAGGAGGCGATATCTTTTTTGCCTAATTATTGTCATAAAGAATAAATAATATTAAATTTAAATCTGTTATGGCTGTCGTATGTTATCACCTAATTAGATAAATCACCAAAATATTTCCATCCCATAAAACCACTCTTACAAGAGTATCTTCTGCAGTTAACTAATACTGGTACTGCTGATAATATAGATTTTTATAAAAAATTCAGTCTCCTACAAAGATCTCAAACTGAAGTTCTGTTATAGCAAAATAATACTTGGCCTTGAATATCTTCAGGTTGAAGTCATTTATTTTTAATGCCTTAAGGTATAAAACTTCAGGGCTCACAAACAAAAACTGGTCTAAATTCTTGAAAAACTTCTTTTTTTTTTTTTAACAGAAAAAAAAAATATGCAACTCTTCCCAATTGTGCTATAGAACTGACTCATAAGGTTAGACACACACACACAATTTTTTTTAATTTTAAAAAAAGCACAGAGGAACAAATATTTCCTTGTGCTTATCTAGACAATAAATGAGCATATGTAACACTGGCGCTGGTTCCTCAGCGTCTCTCAGATCCCATGCAGGATGTACCTGGCCACCAAACCCTGGCAACAGCAGACTTGTCAAAGTGGGCTTTAAAGAGTCTCTGGGGCCTGGCATTATAGCACTTCCACCTTATCTGTTTTAGTTGGCTGTAACTTTATATTACGTGGGAAAGTCTGCCAGCCCCATATGCTGTATTGCCATTCCAGGACACTTCTCTGCTGCTCTGAAAGTTTATCCTGGAGAGAAAGTACACTGTACGTATATTAGAAGAATATCTCCTGGCCTCCCATGATGTGTCCCTCTGATCAACACTTATGATAAAGTGGAAAACCCCATACGGGAAGAGAAAACATAATCACCAAATTTTCAAAATAAAATCTCAGTTTTATTATCCAAGATTTTAATTACCAATTCATCAAAGTTTTGAGATTTTTAGATATGGCTATTGAACTAGAATAAATTTGGCCTAAACCAGCCTCTATACTTGAAAGATATGCTTGACCCAAAGTGAACTGTACACTAGTTTGATGAGTAAACAATTCAGAAAATTGAATCTCAACCAATCAAGATAATCAAGTTTCGGCAAGTCATAGGCTGGCAACTGATCAGACCACATTCACAGAATTCAAGGACTGACATAGCCAATTGGGTTATTCATGTTTGTCACTGCTTTCTCTCAGGTTATAAATATAACCTGTACATGTGATGGGACGGGTCCTTCTGAACTATCTTTGATCCGGAATGTTTCCCAGTCCTAGGAAATTTTGTTCCTGTCCAATTTAACTGGTCTCAGTTTTTCTTTTCACATGACTGTTATCCAATACTGCCACACAGAACTGAAGGTACAGAATCCAGTTTTACAGAGACAGGCATCCCCATTTCAGTGATTATTAATGATTGACTATAACATAAAAGCTACATTAAATTACGAGAGGTATGCACCTACAATATATGACTGCAGAAGAGGGGGAGTCCCATTGTACTCCCACTGTTGATATATCCTGTGGCTCCAACAATCCTACCATCAAAGATGTACCCCAATATAAGATGGGTGGCCTCGAACATGTAGTTGAATAAACGAGATGCTTATGGACACAGGTATCCCAGCTCGTGCCAGCTGAAGGATGAGCGAGGCTCCCTTGTAAATAGTGGCACTCACCTCAGTGGTGAGCTTTGTGATGCTTCGGGAAATCTTTGGTAGCAAAAACTGTCTTCCCAGCTTCCAGACTCAATCCCTGAAATTCGACATCTGGGAGTTCATCCTCCAGCCCATTCATAAATGGAAAATATTCCCCCAAAGTTTATGTATTTATTGTCCCATACAAAAGTGATCATTATTTAGCAGAAGAGAATTCTCCTGTTGTGCCAGGCATGGTGGCACATGCCTGTAATCCCAGAGATGTGGGAGGCTGAGGCAGGAGGTTCACGAGTTCAAACCCAGCCTGCGCACCTTCGTGAGGCACTAAGCAACTCAGTGAGACCCTGTCTCTAATAAAACATTTAAAAGGGCTGAGGATGTGAGAATGTGGCTCAGGGTTAAGTGCCCCTTGGTTCAATCTCTGGTATCAAAAAAAATAATAAAAATAATTCTCCTGTTGCAATTTGAAGCACCATGGCCTGAAAGCAAAGATCCAGTGATGAGAGGAGACAGCAAATACAACTAGAACAGTGAAAAGAGCTGCCCTACTCCCCAAGGGGGCTGGGAACCCAGCCCTCAGATGTACCCTGTCACACCACGTGCTCCTTTGACACCAGTGGTGACAAAGGAGAAAGGGCACAGGGGATGAGGGGATCCGTGGGAACCGGGACCATAACAGATTCTGTTTCTCAAGATGTTTCAACATTGAGAAGACAGAAAAAAGGTAGTAGAGCGGGTCGCCCTGCATCTCTGAGCCTCAGCTTCCTTACATACCAAATGCTGGAAATATTCCAACCACAGCCCACCGTGAGCTTAGCGAGGATCAAACAAGAAAAAGGGAAGCAAAAGCATTTTGAATTAGTATTGCACAAAGAAAGGTAAAATACATTGCACTGATCAGATTCTTATTTTTAGCAATAAATAAGGGAACTTTTTCTGAATGCATGCTTGGTTGTCGAAACATAAACCCCTGAGAGTCCTTATGACCCAAATATTTCCTTGAATAAATGCATAATGCCTCCTCTGCCATTCTCATTCCTTTCTCTTCTTCCTTTGGGGGTGATATGAAGAATAAGAATGGGAAAGAGGGATACTGCCTGTTTCTGATTTCTCAGCCTACCTGGTGCTGCCAATATGGAGATTTCTTGGAGTTTTGCTTGTTTCTTTTTTCCTCTTTCTTCTATCTGCACATCTTTAACTGAATCTGCAGAATCTCTGAGCACCTAAGGTCTATGTGAAGAAAATGAATTTTGAGAGAGTTTATAAAGAATTATTGATATGGAAGCAGGTAGAAGCTGCATCTGTAAAATAACCCGCCTGGTCAGAGCCACTGTTAACAGTGCGTTTAACACAGTAATGGACATTGAAGAGTCCAGTGAAAACAGGCAGCTAACAGCACTGGCATTATGTCACAGTGTTACATGTTGTCCCAATATTTCCAGTAGTTTTATCAAAGACACTAAGGAATTTGTTCTGGAAAATGGCTTGTACGATGAAGCAACAAAATAGGTCTTCAAAGAATAAGACCAAAATCTTCTGAATCCCCACCACCTCCTCCAGGAACACCAGCTATTAAATTGGGCAGTCAAGAGTCACTAAATTTGTTCTGTGGCACAGAATTGATCAGGAATATTGATCATGGCTTCCAAATGGTTTTATTTACTTTCAAATGCAGATCAATGGAACATCTTTTTGACTAATAATGGACACAAATCCTAACAATCCCTACTGCTTTAGTCAATAATTACAGTGAAACTGAAATAGAGCTCCAAGTTTACATGGTGTGGTATAAATTTGAAAGCAATCAAAATAAAGCATTGAGAAGAAGAAAGATAAAATACAACAGGAAAAAAATATTCAACCCAAAATTAATCAAATAATAATATTTGCTAAATACTTCTTATATCCTAAAGCTGCATGCTGACTTTTTAAGTGTAGTATTTTGATTTTCTTCTCCATACTGTAAGAGTGTATTAGCCCTACCTTGAAAATGAAGAAACTGAGGCTCAGAAACATTTTTCATGGCTACACAGCAGAAATTTAGGTAGGAAGCATTCAAACTGACTCTATCTCCAAAATTCTTTCAATTTAATAACGTTCTAATAATGTAAAATGTTTCTTACTCTATTTATTGTGGAACAATTGGTTAAACAATTACAGCACAAGGTACCCAAAGCCACAGAAGCTAGAAAGTATTTGTAGCAAATACTTAACTAGTCTTTCTAGAAGTAATTGGAAAAATGAGTAATATGAGTATCTTATGGATAAAGAAAAGGCTAAATAAGTTGATCAATAAATGGGCTAAGGAACTGAGCAGACACTTCACAGAAGAAATATGATCAGTCAACAAATACATGAAAAAATGTTCAACCTTTATAGCAATTAGAGAAATGCAAATCAAAACTACACTGAGATTTCACTTCACTCCAGTCAGAAAGGCAGCAATTAAGAATACAAGCAACAATAAACGTTGGTAAGGATGTGGGGGAAATGTACACTCATACATTGCTGGTAGGGACTGCGAATTGGAGCAACCACTCTGGAAGGCAGTATGGACATTCTTCAGAAAACTTGGAATGGCACCACTATTTGACCCAGTTATCCCACTCCTTAGTATAGACCCAAAGGACTTAAAATCAGCATACTATAGTGACAAGTCCACATCAATGTTTGTTGAAGCTCCATTCACAATAACTAAACTATGTAACCAGCCTAGGTGCCCATCAATAGATGAATGGGTAAAAAAAAAAAATATGGTATATATACACAATGGAATATTACTCAGTCATAAAGAAGAATAAAATTATGGCATTTGCTGGTAAATAGATGGAACTGGAAACTATTGTGCCAAGTGAAATAAACCAATCTCTCCAAAACAAAAACCAAATGTTCTCTCTGATATGCAGATACTAACACACAATAAAGGTGGGGGAGTGGTATAGGGAAGAATAGAAGTACTTTGTATCAGACAAAATGGGAAGGAAGGGAGGAGTTATTGGAATAGGAAAGACAGTAAAATGAATTGGACATCACTTTCCTATGTTCATATATGAATACATGATCAGTGTAACTCCACATCATGTACAACCACAAGAATGGGAAGTTATGCCCCATGTATATATAATATGCCAAAATACATTCTATTGTCATGTATATCTGAAAAGAACAAATAAAAAATTCTTTAAAAAGATTAAAAAAAGGTTAGAGTGGTGGTCATTTAGTACTTTTAATGAACATTTTCTATAAAGTAAAGAAAGATACTAAGAGCTACTAATGTCACAAATAAATGGAAAAATGAAACAGACGATAAATAATCATTAACACAAGGGTTGAGATAGCCCAGGTTAACATGAACAAGTATAAACATATAACTGAATGAAGAAAAATATATTTTATTACAGGAGCTAGTAATCCCTATCTAAAACATTTCTCATTTCTAAGATTTCAACCAAAGTATTTTCATACTTGAAAAAAAATTTTTTGACATTTTAAGGGAAACAAGGAAGTAATCAAAGGAAACTGGAGCAGAAAAGAGTTGCTGTTTTGTTGCTGATCTTGTTCTCTTACAGTGTCTTGCTTTGGTATCATTTTCTTTCCACCTCACCTCAGCTCATCACTCTGGCAAAATGAGGAGGCAGTCAGAGAAAGAAATAAAAATATTTTTTAAAACTGAAAATTTTTCACTATAAGACAAGTGCTAGAAGCATTAAATTTAATCAATGCAAAATTGATGAATATGCTCAAATTATGGGACAGGAAAATATCACAAAATTTTAATAGCCAAGCAACTATTGTTTTCCATGGAGGTTAATCATATGATGTCCATACATAAAAATAATAATAATAATAATTGGGGAAATGAGATAGCAATCTGAAAAAGAAAGCAAAAACCAAAAACTCTATTTTTGAACATTCAGATAATTTGTATATGATATTTCAACAAAAGGCTTATATTAGGTACACAATTGTCTCTTTGTAGTTAGTCTGAACTCTTCACATATAAAAATGAATATGGAAATCAGTCCAAATTCCTATTCTGCTTTCAGAAAAATTGAAGTACTGATATAAGTAGGATAAACCCCAATAATATTGTATTAAGAGAAGCTAAACCCAAAAGACCCGTTATAGTTTGAATATAAGGTGTCCCCCCAAAACTCCTGTTAATGCAGGAATATTCAGAGGTGAAGTGATTAGATTAGGAGAGCTGAAACCTAGTCAGTTCATCCTCGTTTGAATGGACTGACTGGGTGGTAACTGTAGGCAGGTGGGACATGGTTGGAGGAAGTGGGTCACTGGAAGCATGTCCCGGGAGGGTTCCTCTTCCCTGTGATCCGTCCCCATTCCATCTCTCTCTGTTTCCTAACCCCACCATAAACAGAGAAGCTTTCCTTCTCTCAGACCTTCCCCCATAACGCGCTTTCTCATCTTGGGCCCCGTCTAATGGAGTTGGCCATCGGTAGATGGAGATCTCTGAAACCATGAGCCCCAAATAAATTTTTTTGCCTCTAAGTTGTTCAAGTTAGGTATTTTGGTCAAAGCAAGTAAAACTAACTAAAACAAAACCATGTGTTGTGCAATTTCAATTTCAATTGCATTATATGTCCAGAGAAAGCATGTCTATAGAGACAGATTATTGTTTGCCTAGGCTAAGGGTGGGGGAGAGAGTGACTGGAAATGGACAAAAATTTTTCTTTTCTTCTTTTTTTTTGGTACCAGGGATCAGGGATTGAACCCAAGAGTGCCGCATCCCCAGCCCTGTTTATTTTTTTATTTTGAGACAGGGTCTCACTAAGTAGCTAAGAGCCTTGGTAAGTTGCTGAGGCTGGCATCAAATTTGCAATTCTCCTACCTCAGCTTTCAGAGCCACTGGGATTACAGGCATTGACCACTGTGCCCAGCAAAAGAAGATTTCTTTTTAAGATAATATATATGTTCTAAAATTAGATCACAATGATGGTTGTACAACTCATTAAATTTTTTTTTTTATTATTGTATACAAATGGGATACATGTTGTTTCTCTATTTGTACATGGAGTCAAGGCATACCATTTGTGTAATCATACGTTTACATAGGGCAATGATGTTTGATTTTTTTTCCCTTCCCCCCCACCCCTCCTACTCCTCTTTTCCCTCTATACAGTCCTTCTTTCCTTCATTCTTACCGCTCTCCTTATCCCTAACCCTAAACCTAACCCTAAACCTAATGCTAACCCCTCCCACGCCCCATTGTATGTCCTCATCCGCTTATCAGCGAGATCATTGTCCTTTAGTTTTTTGAGATTGGCTTATCTCACTTAGCATGATATTCTCCAATTTCATCCATTTGCCTGCAAATGCCATAATTTTATCATTCTCATTGTGGAGTAATATTCCATTGTATATATATGCCACAGTTTCTTTATCCATATCATCAACTGAAGGGCATCTAGGTTGGTTCCACAATCTGGCTATGGTGAATTGAGCAGCAATGAACATTGATGTGGCTGTATCTCTGTAGTATGCTGATTTTAAGTCCTCTGGGTATAGGCCAAGGAGTGGGATAGCTGGGTCAAATGGTGTTTCCATTCCAAGCTTTCTGAGGAATCTCCACACTGCTTTCCAGAGTGGCTGCACTAATTTGCAACCCCACCAGCAATGTATGAGTGTTCATTTTTCACCACATCCTCGCCAACACCTATTGTTGCTTGTGTTCTTGATAAATGGCATTCTAATTGGGGTGAGATGAAATCTTAGGGTAGTTTTGATTTGCATTTCCCTTATTACTAGGGATGTCGAACATTTTTTCATATATCTGTTGATTACTTGTACATCTTCTTCTGTGAAGTGTCTGTTCATTTGCCCATTTGTTGATTGGATTATTTGTATTCTTCGTGTAGAGTTTTTTGACTTCTTTATAGATTCTGGAAATTAGCGCTCTATCTGAAGTATGGTTGGCAAAGATATTCTCCCACTCTGTAGGCTTTCTCTTCACATTGCGGATAGTTTCCTTTGCTCACAATAGCATCGAAAAAAATAAAATACTTGGGAATCAATCTCACAAAAGAGCTCAAAGACCTCTACAATGAGAACTACAGAACACTAAAGAAAGAAATTAAAGAAAATCTTAGAAGATGGAAAGATCTCCCTTGTTTCTGGATAGGCAGAATTAATATTGTCAAAATGGCTATACTACCTAAAGTGCTATACAGATTCAATGCAATTCCAATTAAAATCCCAATGATGTACCTTGCAGAAATAGAGCAAGCAATTATGAAATTCATCTGGAAGAATAAAAAACCTAGAATAGCTAAAGCAATCCTCAGTAGCAAGAGCGAAGCAGGGGGTATTGCAATACCAGATCTTCAACTCTACTACAAAGCAATAGTAACAAAAACGGCATGGTATTGGTACCAAAATAGACAGGTAGATCAATGGTACAGAATAGAGGACATGGACACAAACCCAAATAAATACAATTTTCTCATACTAGACAAAGGGGCCAAAAATATGCAATGGAGAAAAGATAGCCTCTTCAACAAATGGTGCTGGGAAAACTCGAAAACCATATGCAATAGAATGAAACTAAACCCCTATCTCTCACCCTACACAAAACTCAACTCAAAATGGATCAAGGACCTCGGAATCAGACCAGAGACCCTGCATCTTACAGAAGAAAAAGTAGGTCCAAATCTTCAACTTGTTGGCTTAGTATCAGACTTCCTTAACAGGACTCCCATAGCACAAGAAATAAAAGCAAGAATCAACAACTGGGATAGATTCAACTCATTAAATTTAATAAAGATCATTAAATTGTACACTTAAAATGAACAAATCTTATGGTATATAAACTGTTACAATGTTTACAGCCCTACCAAATTCCAATTTAAATTCTGAAAATGTTCCTCTCCTTTTGTTGATGTGAAATTAAAACAGTTCTCAATGATAACTCTTTTCTGCCATTTTTCACAAGAATGGAGGGTCAAACACAGCAATGTTTATATCTCATTTCCCTCTGAAACCTTCCCTATTCAAGTCATGGTTGAAATCATGAGCCTTTGAAAACACCAGCTCTTATTTTCTACTACGCTGCTAGGAAAATGTTCGATTTAAGTTGAATCAAATTCTGGACTAGTTCAACATACACAAATCAATACATGTAATTTATCACATAAATAGACTTAAAGATAAGAATCACATAATTATCTCAATAGATTTAGAAAAAGTATTTGACAAAATGCAGTATCCATTCATGTTCAAAATGCTACAAAAAATAGGGATAGTGGGAACATGCCTCAACATTGTAAAAGTTATATACAACAAACACAAGGCCAACATCTTTCAAAATGGAGAAAAATTTAAAACATTCCCTTTAAAAACTGGAACAAGGCAGGGATGCCCTCTTTCACCACTTCTGTTCAAAATAGTCCTTGAAATTCTAGCCAAAGCAATTAGGCAAAAGAAAGAAATTAAAGAAATATGAATAGGAAAAGAAGAGCTCAAAATATCCCTATTTGTCCATGACATAATCCTATATTTAGAACTCCCAAAAAACTTCTAGAACTCATAAACAAATTCAGCAGAGTAACAGGATATAAAATTAACACCCATAAATCAATTGTGTTCTTTTCACACCAATGATAAATCAGCTGAAAGAGAAATTAGGAAAACTACCCCATTCACAAAATCATAAAAAAAAATAAAATAAAATACTTGGGAATAATCTTACAAAAAAAGTGAAAGACCTCTACAATGAAAATTACAGAAAGAAATTGAAGAAGACCTTAGAATATGGAAAGTTCTCTCATGCTCTTGGTTAGGCAGAATTGACATTGTCAAAATAGCCACACTGCCAAAAGCATTACACAGATTTAATGCAATTCCTATTAAAATTCCATTGAGGGACTGGGGCTGTAGTTCAGAGGCAGAGCACTTGCCTAGCATGTGTGAGGCCCTGGGTTCGATCCTTAGCACCACATAAAAATGAAACAAATAAAATTCCAATATTGTTCTTCTTAGAAATAGAAAAGGTAGTCATGAAATTCATTTGGAAAACTAAGAGACCCAGAATAGCCAAAGCAATCCTTAGCAAGAAAAGTGAAGAAGAAAGCATCACAATATCAGATCTTAAATTATACCACAGAGCTATCGAAACAAAAAATAGTATGGTATTGGCACCAAAACAGACATGAAGATCAATGAAACAGAATAAAAAATACAGAGACAGAGATAAGCCCACATAATACAGTTATCTCATAGTAGACAAAGGTGCCAAAAATATGCAATAGAGAAAAGATAGCCTCTTCAACAAATGGTGCTGGGAAAACTGGAAATCCATATGTACTAAAATGAAATTTAATCCCTATCTCTCCCCCTGAACAAAACCCAACTCAAGTTGGATCAAGGACCTAGGCATTACACCAGAGACCCTGCACCTACTAGAAGAAAATGTAGACCCAACTCTCCATCATGTTGGCTTAGGTATGACTTCCTCAACAAGACTCCTAAGTGCAAGAAGTAAAATTTAAGAATCAATAAATGGGATGGATTCAAACTAAAAAGCTTCTTCACAGCAAAGGAAACAAAAGCATGAAGCCTACAGAATGGGAGAAAATCTTTGCCATCTGCACCTCAGATAGAGCATTAATCTCCAGCATATTTAAAGAACTCAAAACAGGTAACACCAATAAATAAATAAAACCCAATAAATAAATGAACAAAGGAACTGAACAGACACTTCGCAGAAGAAATATAATTGGTCAACAAACACATGAAAAAACGTTCAACATCTCTAGAAATTAGAGAAATACAAATTAAAACTACACCAAGATTTCAACTCATTCCAGTCAGAATAGCAACAATCAAAAATACAAGCAACAATAAATGTTGGCAAGGATGTGGGCGAAAGGGTACACTCATACATTGTTGGTGGGACTGAAAATTGCTGCACCTACTCTGGAAAGCATTCAGAGAGTCCTCAAAAAACTAGGAACAGAACCACCATTTGACCCAGTTATCCCACTCCTAGGTATATCTACAAATGAGTTAAAATCAGTATACTACAGTGACACAGCCACATCAACAGGTGAATGGATAAAGATAATTTGGTATATATACACAATGGAATATTACTCAGTCATAAATAAGAATGAGATTATTGCATTTGCTGGTAAATGGATGGATCTGGAGACTATTGTGCTAAGTGAAATAAGCCAATCCCAAAAAACCAAAGGCCGAATGTTCTTTCTGATATGTGGATGCTAACACACATCGAGGGTTGGGGGAAAGGGAGAATAAAAGTTCAGTGGATTAGACAAAGGGAAATGAAGAGAAGGGTGGGGGTTAGGAATAGGAAAGTTGTAGAATGAATCAGACATAACTTTCCTATGTTCATATATGAATATGAACTGGTGAAACTCCACATGATGTACAAACACAAGAATGGGATCCTAATTAGAATAAGATATACTCCTTGTGTATATGTCAAAATATACTCTATTGCCATGTATATTAGAACAAATAAAAAATAGCATACATATATATTAGGATATAAGTACTCTAAAATATCTAAAATTGTTAAGACTAGGATTTATAAACTAACTTCCTTGAGTTTTTCAAGTTAGTTGTGATGCTTTCCTAGACCTGACAAGGATTTCTTATGCCTCCCTTTTATATAATGGGCTATATAAGATTTGTTAGTTGTGCTCATTAATGAGATGTCTCTGAAATTTAAAAGAACATTCACAAAACCAGTTTGAACAAAATAAGTATGATGATAGAAAAGACCGTAAGTTTGGTGGTTTTAACAGATATATACAGATATTACTCTTAATAACTGAATTAGTTCATTCGAAAGGCATTTGCTTTCTATAACAAACAATCTCAACAAGAAGTAAATACCTTCATGTCTTAGAAGAATACATTTTGAATAAAAAAATTACAATGCAATTAAACCATTGTTGAACATGATTGTTCTGAAACTATAATATGAGCATGTATTACAACATAAGAGACATAATGATAACAATTAATTTACCATTTACTTCCTAGGTAGCAAGAAATAACAGAAAAATAAGAATAAGTCAGAAGTAGCAGTGGTTGAACATCATCAAGAAACTAAGGACTTTGAGGCTGAAAAGAAGTTCTGGACATTGCCAGGGACATTACATCCAGGTGAAGCAGCAGAATACCACTTGGATTTCACCATTCTCTGTTAAACAGCATCTACCCACTTATTGAAAACAAACCTCCTTCCCAACTTCCTGCTCCAATTTGTACAATTGTTTTCTAAGTCTACTAGCAAACTGCCTAAGATTTTTTTAATTAACATTTGGGATTAGATTTATGATCTAATCTTAGATTTTTAATTTTCTCTTTATTGTACTGTTTTAACTGAGCTAAAACTCACTCTTAAGAGACAAATTCTGTATGACTTCCCTCATTTGTGAAATATTAAAAAATTATGATCTCATATAAATTGAGAGTAGACTGGTGGTTACCAGAGGTTGGGAAGAGCAGTGGCATTATGGTTTGAATATGAGGTGTCCCTCAAAAGCTCATGTGTGAGACAATGCAGTCATGTTCAGGGGTCAAGTGGCTGGGTTTTGAGAGTTTCAACCTAATCTATAGATCAGGATTAACTATAAGGTATGGATTAACTTCGAGGTGACTGAGCACCTAGGGTATGACTAGAGGAGGTGGGTCCCTGGGGTATGGTTTTGGGGACTATATTTTGTCCCTGGTGCCTGGATCCTCTCTGCTTCCTATTTACCATTCTATGCTTCCCTTGACCATGTCCTTCCACCCTGATGTTCAGACTCACCTTAGGTCCAGAGATATGGAATTTGCCCTCCATGGTCTGAACTTCCAAAATCATGAGTCAAATAAAATTTTTCCTTCTATAAATTGTTTTTGTCAGGTATTTTGGTCACAACAATCAAAAAGCTGACTTAAACAAGTGGGGAAGAGGGATGGGAAAATGTTGATGAATGGATACTTAGTTTTAGTTAGGAACAAGAAGGTCTGGTATGTTATTGCACAGAATGATGACTACAGATAATAATAAGGTACAATATATTTCAAAAAACTGGAAGAAACCATTTTGAATGTTTTCACCATGAAGAGTTGATGGCCCTGCTAAGCCTATAGGTCCCTAGAAATATTTTTAGCATGACTTACGCATGATAGTGCAGCATTAAAGCTTCCAAAGCAGGATTGTCCTGTTGTCATCTAACATCCACTGTGCTTAATGGCCAGTATAATGCCACTGGAATTGCTAATCCTTTGTAGGTAAATTGTACTTTCTTAGACTCTTATTAATTTCTTTGGTGTCCAGAATTTCAAATAGGACAAATAGGACATAGCTCACCAGATCTCACACAATCCCGTTTTTTTCAGTCTGAAGGTTTAAAAGTTATCTTGCTCTTTTCCTTTGAAAATGCTATTCATAAATTTAATGAACCACTCATGGGTAATATTTCATGCCTCATAATTTTTTTAATCTCATTTTATTTCTTTTTGACTTTTTGCTCATATTTTGGGATGTTCCTTTTATTTTTTTTCCAGCCTTACTATGTTCCTTTGGAGGTATCATATTACCTTGTTTTTTCATGCTTCTTGTATCCCCACATTGACTTTTGTATTGGGAGGATCAATCACTTCTAATAACATTACTGGGTGGCATTTATAGTAAGAGTTCCTCCTGGCAATTTGTCCTAGGGTGTCAGTTGACTTTGATTTGAACTGGGCACAGCAGTGAGTATCTATGTGGTTTCATCAGCTGTAACCAATGCCAGTTTTGCCTGTGGATGTCTCAGTGGCCTCTGTTTCAGGCATTTATAGGATTATTCCACCAGCTGAGATGTAGCTCTCTGAGGTTGGGCAGATTTGCTAGTGGTTCTGGGGATTGTGTTGCTGGCTGTGGGTGCAAGAATGTCCATCAGTTTCTGTGGGTCACTTGGGAGTGGGACCACTAGGTCAAATTCAAGCTGGTGAGGCACATCTGGCATGGAAGCAAAGAAAGGATACCTCAGCTTCTGAGGGTCATTCAAGAGCCCAGCTGCACTGGTGGACTGGGGTTAGGTGTTCATCTGTGTCCAAGTACTATACAGATAATTTCTCAAGGCCTCAGGGACTGAGTTTATCAGGAAAGGTCACCTGATGCTTCCCAGGGCTTTGGCAGGCTAAGCTGCTCAAGGTGGGCCACCTGGCTACTTTCCAGGGCCGTGGTGGTCTGAGTCACATAAGTTAGGATGCCTGGCTGCTTCTTGGGTCTAGGGAAGGTAGGATAGGTAGGCTTGGCTACCTGTTAAAGTGGATTATTAAAGGATCTAGTTTTTTCTATATCTTCTGAAAAGGTTAGTAGGAGTAATCCAATAGAAGAGAGACTATTAGGGAGGGGGAAGGTACTGCAGGGAGGGAGAAGGGCAAAGAGGGACAAAGGGAAAGTGGATATAATCGAATACACTGTATGCATATATAGAACTGTCACAATGAAACCCACTATTTTATACAATTAAAATGCACTAATAAAAGATATGCTTTTTTAGAAGAAAGGGGCAAAGCTTTTATTTAAAATCTTTTCTGAATTTGCATCAGCATTTTAGTGGATGAAGAGTAGCTTAACTATTGTTGAATTCTAGTTTCAAAAATGTATTTGTTCCCATATAGGAAAGGTAGTCTTTGGACTAAAAATAAGCTTCCCTCATTGGAAGGGAAAATGTTAACTAACCAGTACCTTAAATTTTTATTTACAAAGTCATCACTGTTTAGTTACATGCATCATTCCCAAAACAAATCCAAAAAATCAAGTTTATTTCCATTTTTCAATTATGTTTTCTAATGACACTGGGTACAAGGAAAAGCTAAAGAAAAAAGAAAAATGAGTAAAGAAAATGGACCATCAAAATATTCCAAAAAGACCCAGTGCAGTGGTTCACACCTGTAATCCCTATAGCTTGGGAGGCTGAGGCAGGAGGATCATAAGTTCAAAGCTAGCCTGGAAAACCTAGCAAGGCACAGCCTCAAAGTAAAATATAAAAGGGGTACTGGGTTCAATTCCCAGTACCACAAAAAAAGAAAGTAAAGGAAAAGAAAATTCCAAACTGTTCCTGGGTACATTTATTTATTATTTATCTTCCAACCTCTGGCTTTTAATGCTATGAGAGGAAGCAGCCCAATAAGCAGATAGTCACAGGCCCTCCACCCTTTAGGATTTGAGCACACAATTAAGGGATCACAAACTTTTTTTAAATATATTTTTAGTTTCAATGGACCTTTATCTTTTATTTATTTATATGTGGTGCTGAAAATCAAACCCAGTGCCTCACACATGCTAGGCAAGCACTCTACCACTGAGCCACAACTCCAATCCCCAGGATCACAGATTTAAGACTCTCCTTTGACCCTGGTACTCTCCCTCCTTTTACCTTTCTCTTAGTAAGTCACTGAAGTTTATAATATCCTTATTTAATTCTCTCTGAAATATGAAAAAAGAGTATTATAAAAGAATTCAAAGAGAAATCAATTTGAATGCTACCATGGAGAAAATTAGAAACTATTTAAAGTGTCAAGGAGCAGAGCTGAATCTAAGTGTCTATGATCCTTGACATTTACAAAGCAATCAGATATCCGCGGCTCTCTTTTTTTAATATAAAACTCTTTTCCTTAATATTAATATTCAATTTTATGCTGATAAACAGAAGCACTTAGTGAAAATAAATTATCTAAGTCTTTGATAATGAGTGGGTATTAATGTCTGTATAATTTGGTGTTGCCCAATTTCCCAGTTTCTCCAGGGTAAAGGTAGTATTACAATCATACTTTCCATGGAGAGTATGCCTTGGCTCTTCCAGTGATTAGATCTGAAGACACTGAGCCAGATTAGAATAGTCATTTTGGAATGGAACCTCAGGGGTCACCAACACATTTTGTTAAAAAATAGCAGTCTTGATTTTTACCCATTTTATTTACCTAATAATTTCCTTTTGAAAATGTTCCATGTTTGTGCTCTGGAACTCTAATTTGCCCCCAGTTAGTAACTTAGGAGATATAAGTGCTTAATTTGGGCATTAATGTTCTATGACAGAATGCTTTAAAAGGCAAAGTTTTGCTCAGGGAAGAAGAAATATTTTCACATCATTGACTCTTGAAAAGTGCTGTCAATGTGTTCCCCCCATTTCTCATCTTCTGCTTGAGCTGTTCTCTCGCAGTTCCCAAATCAATGAATTATAATAGAATTGATTCCCATTTGTGATTCTGTGGCTGTTCTGTAAGAAATCCTCCTATCATTTAAAAAATTGAAGTGTCCTTAAGAGTATAACTGAAGAAAATAGAGACTATTTCAAAATGGTACTTAGATTTAAAAGACACAATAGTTCCCAAAGCCTTAGGAGAAAAGTGGTTTTTAAGTTTTGGACCGTTGAATTCTTCAGGGAGGTCCCACCTCTCCTCTCCCAGCCGTCTTCCTGTTTTCCTCATCATGTGACACTGGTTGCCATGGCATCTATGCTTATTGAACACTGTAGAGAAAAGGTATAGGAAGGGATGAAGCAAATTTTCATTATCTCATTTGATTTCAACAATAGAACTTGGAGGGAAAGAGAGAAAGAGGAATGAAGAGTATGCAGTAGGGAAAAATCAGAGATGAAGAAAGTAACCCAGAGCTAGAATGTTCCTGTCAGAGCCAATGTTAGTATCTTCTGATCTCTCATTGAGTTCTCTTTCTATATCGTTATGGACCTTCTCTATAAGTTTTTAGGATAGTAAATGTGTACTACGCTTCTTCTCCTTCTCAGACAAAGGAAGGGGGAAGTCTAGTATGAATCAAAATATGGAGAATTTGAAATATTTTATAAACTTGAGGACACGTACTTTCTGTAAGTTTCCAAAATATACACATCAGAATAATTTCTATCTGCAAGAGAAAACAATCTGCTTTCATTGTTGATACTTAAATTTGTGCTAAATTCCTTTTACTTTTTTGTCTAGATGTAATTTATATTTTTGGAGTTCACACTATTTCAATAGTTATGTTCTGTTCTTCACACAAAATTGGCCATTCCCAACATACTACCACCCAGCATTATTTATTTTTACAGTGTATTCCATGATTATGAATATGCTATGAACTAAACATGGATATAATGTTGTCTTCCATGTTACACAAAGAGTAGCTACTACATTGATAAAGTATATTTTATCTATGTAACATCATTCACTAATATCAAATGGAAATATGATTTATGTGCACGTCTTAATTGTGATGCATATCATTTGACTCAATCTTGAAATGTACATTTTTTTAAGTAATGATCATCATGAACAGCCTTAAACCTTGAAATGCTTAAAAAAATCTAATCTGCAGTACTGAACAGGTTCTTCCACGTGCTATCAGAGCTGGCATTACCAATAGCAGAATCTCAAAACCATAATATCAAATCTGTCTCCTTTTCATTGCAATTCACGGCTTGATCATCCAGAGAAATGTTACTTGCACATTATTATTCAGCACAATCTCATCAACCTTATCCTTTAGCAATGACCTTATGATAAGAAATTAAGCCCTTTGAAATAGCACTTGTAATTAATCCATTTCCACAAGATTAACATGTCAACTATCACAAGAATACATGTAACAGTCTTTTGAAGCTTAAAAACCCCTGGTCCATTTTACTTAAATCCATGAAAAGTATTATCACAATGTAATCAGCAGAATATAAATTGTTAGGTGGACCCTGTGGTTTATGTTCACTCATTTATTCATTTATTCAATAAATATTTATTAATATGTCAGCATTCCAGGCACCACACTGCTGGAGTCTAGAGGAACAGAAGTAAGACTAAAACCTTGTTCTGATGAGTCCCACCATCTAGGAAATAAGTCAGACTTATATTTTTTTAAAAGTTGCTGTAGTAGGCTCTAAGATATATGGATAGAGTTAGATGTCTTGGGAGAATAAAATCAGGAAAACACTTCTGCACACAAAATACAAAAGACTTCAAATGGTGAAAGTAGCATGCTAGATACAGCAGCATGAAAAATTATCACATGTTCTGAAAATAACAATCAATTCAGGTGGAGCACATGACATGCTATGCAACACTTCATCCCTCTTTCTTCTAAAGGCAAAGATAAAACTTATTCAGAGATTCAGGGTGCAGAGGGGATAAAAAACAATCTGGCCCAGATTTTGTAAGCCTTTACATGCAACGCAAAGGGTTTGGAGGTTTTGGCTTTACCCAGGTACTCAAATTTCTAAGCAGGGAAAATGTGTTATAGAAAGATGAGTATTGAGATGCAGCACTGCAGCTCCCATCTACCAACACATGGCAGCCTCCATCTTGGGACACCACCACCGCCATCTTGGGTTACCTCCACTGCCGCCACCACCATATTTAGTTGGGGCAGTATCCATCTTGGGACATTGGTTAGAGTCTAGAAGCCCAATATCAAGGTAAGCCACCACTGGAGACTAGAAGCCCAATATCAAGGTTAGCCCACCACTAAGTTGGCTAACTGCTGCCACCACCACCTAAGGACAGGGCCTGAAAGAACATCAGTAAGGTCCCTGAAGGCTTGGTTACATCTGAGGTATCCCTGCTAGGTGTGGTAATAGCCACCATCTTGCTGCAGGGGCAGGAGAGAGACTAGCAAGGGGTCAGTAGGTTGGAAGAGGATATGAAGGCATCATGATCCAGCTCACCTAGCCAACCAGTCCAGTACTCACTGAGATCCCAGAGACAACTCAGGCAGCACTTACTGGGACCTGACATCAGCCTGATCCTTGACTTCTTCCCCCCAATACAGCATCCACCTATTACCTGGTCCTGCCAGTTAGGCAATCAACAGGGCCCTCCATGTCCTCAATCCCCAGTCTCCTAACAACCCCTTAGCCACCAACGTGGCCCAGCATTGCAGCTATGTGACTGACCCGAGTTCTCAATGCCTGGTACTGCTCTGCCTAATATAGAATAATTGTCCACGACTGGTGCTCAATTCCCAGTGCTCAGTCCCCAAGACCTCCGGGAGAGAGGTCTGTGAAGTCAAAAGGGCGGGGGAAGGAGAGATGCAATTTTTAGAGACTAAATTAGAGACCCAGTATCGTGGGGTCCACAAGTGAGGTAAGGGGCTAAGACCAGACTCCTGTGTCACACAAGTGGACACCAAAGGACAGTCCTGGGGTGCAGTCTTCAGGAGGGACTGGCAATTGCTATACCCCACCTCCAGGATTCCCACCTAGAAGTCTAATCTTCCCACCGTAGTCACTTTCACTATTCTAAGGGTGAAGTTACCAGCAAACTCCAGACAACCCTGCATCAAATGAGAAGGGAAACAGAGAAATTATTGATCTCCAATAGAAATAATTGTTCAATTTTCCTTCAAATTCCTTCTCTTTCCCCACCCCCCACTTTTTCATTTTTAATTTTTCATTGCCCTCTCTCACATCCCCAACATTTTTTAAATCAAGTACTGTTCATGTGTGAGGTTCAAACAGTGTATTACAGTTTGGTCATAGATTCTTTATATATATATATATATATATATATATATATATATATATTTCCTTTTCTTTTCTTCTTTTTCACTTGTTCCATTTTCCTCTGATTTATCTGTTTCCTCAGAGTCTCTTTCTTGCTTTTCTCCTGCTAAAAACCAACTTCTTTTGATTCCTCTTTTGTTTGTCCTATGATCTAACACCTCTGTATTCTCAACTCCTACCTCATTAACATCACATCCTACACCCTTCCCCCATTCTTTCTCTGTTCACCATGAAAAACCATAACTTGTTTGCAAATCTAATGTTTATGTTGTAGATAATAAGTGAACACATCATCTCTGTTTATTGCAACAAAACTGTTAACATCTTAATAGGGGCTATTTGGTTTAAGGTTGCATGTTATTTGCATTGGGTACTGTTAATATCGGTCTCCCCTTTAAAGGTGAGGTATTGGAAATCTGCAGGGACATCATAAATCTCTAGAGTGGAAACTATAATACCTTGGATCCATGCTGCTAGAGGGGAAAACACATGAACAACATGAAAAAACAAGGGAAGAAAGCACCCCAAACAAAGATGCTATATTAATAGAATCCACTGACTGAGAAGGAGTTCAGAATGTACATAATTAAAATAATCTATGAAATAAAGGATGATATAACAGAGTAAATGCAGGCAACAAAATACTTCGATAAAGATATAAAAGAGCAAATGCAGGAAGCAAAAGTTTACTTTAATAAAGAGATATAGATTCAAAAAAACAAACAAGAATCCTTGAAATGAAGGAAACAATAAGCCAAATTCAAAACTCAATAGAAAGCATTGCCAACTGAAAGATCACATGGAAGACAGAACCTAAGGCAATGAAGACAAAATATATAAGCTTGAAAATAAAGTTGGACACATAGCAAAGATGGTAAGAAACCATGAACAGAACCTCCAAAAATCATGGGGTATCATGAAAAGACCAAATTTAAGATTTATCAGGATAGAGGAAGGCACAGAAATACAAACCAAAGGAATGCACAATTTTTTCAATTAAATAATATCAGAAAATTTCCCAAACCTGAAGAATGAAATGGAAAATCAAATACAAGAGACTTACTGGACATCAAATGTACAAAATTATAACAGATCCACACCAAGACATGTTATAATGAAAGCCTTGCAAACAGAATAAGGATAGAATTTTAAAGGCCACAAGAGAGAAGGATCAGATTACATATAGGGGGAAAACAATTCAGATATCAAATTCCTCAATCCAGACCCTCAAAGCTAGGAGGTTATGAAACAACATATACCAAGTTATGAAAGAAAGTTAATGCCAACCAAGAATCTTATATCCAGTAAAACTAACCTTCAGATTTGATGGTGAAATAAAAACATTCCATGATAAACAGAAGTTAAAAGAATTTACAAATAGAAAGCCAGCACTAAAAAACAACCTCAGCAAAATATTCCATAAGGAGGAAATGAAAAACAACAATGAAAGTCAGCAAAGGGAGGAACTACACTAAAGAAAAGTTGATCAAGGAGAAACCAAGTCAAGGTAAAAACCAAAGGTAAGCCAAAATGACCAGGAATACAAATAATATCTCAATAATAACCCTGAAGGTTTATGACCTACAATCATCAATCAAAAGACATAGACTGGCAGATTGGATTTAAAAAAAAAAGATCCAA
Organism: Sciurus carolinensis; assembly: GCF_902686445.1. Lineage (NCBI taxonomy): Eukaryota > Metazoa > Chordata > Mammalia > Rodentia > Sciuridae > Sciurus > Sciurus carolinensis. The sequence continues at coordinate 145,970,003 of NC_062214.1, forward strand.
CAATATACTGCCTTCAAGAGACTCATCTCATAGGAAAAGTCATCCACAGACTGAAGGTGAAAGGATGGGAAAAAATATATCATGCACACAGACTGTGTAAAAAAGCAGGGTTTCCATCCTCATATCAGATAAAGTGGACTTCTGGCCAATGTTAGTCAGAAGGAATAAGAAAGGACATTTCATACTGCTTGAGGAAATCAAAAAGACATAACAATCATAAATATTTATGCCCCAAACAATAAGGCGTCTATGTATGTGAAACAAAACATTTCTCAATTTCAGGAATCAAATAGACCACAACACAATAATACTGGGCAACTTTAACACATCTCTCTCACCACTGGATAGAACTTCCAAACAAAAACTGAACAAAGGAACTATAGAACTCAATAATATAATCAATAATTTAGATTTAACAGACATATATACAATCATCCATCAATGAGCGAATACACTTTCTTCTCAGCAGCACATGGATCCTTCTCTAAAATAGACCACAGGTTAAGCCACAAAATATCTCTTAGCAAATACAAAAAAACAGAGGTACTACCCTGAATTCTATCAGATCATAATGGAATGAAATTATAATCAATGATAAAGTTAAAAATAGAAGCTAGTCCAATACCTGGAGACTAAATGATACACTACTGAATGACCAATGGATAGCAGAAGATATCAGGGAATAAACTAAAAAATATTTAGAGGTAAATGAAAATAGCAATGCAACACATCAAAATCTCTGGGACACCATGAAGGCAGGGATAAGAGGAAAGTTCATTGCATTGAGCTCATTCATTAAAAGAATAAAAAGTCAACAAATAAATGACCTAACATTACATCTCAAAGCCCTAGAAAAAGAACAGACCAACACCAAAAGTAGTAGTAGACAGGAAATAGTTAAAATCAGAGCTGAAATCAATGAAATTGAAATGAAACAATTGACAAAATTGACAAAACAAAAAGTTGGTTCTTTGAAAAAGTAGACAAAATTGATAAACCCCTAGCCACACTAACAAAGAGAAGGAGAGAGAAAACTCAAATTTCTAAAATTTGTGATGAAAAAAATATATAAAACAAAGGACACTATTGAAATTCAAAACATAATTAGAAGCTATTTTGAAAATCTATACTCCAACAAAACAGAAAATCTTGAAGACATTGACAAATTCATAGAGACATATGATCTGCCCAAACTGAATCAGGAGGACACACACAATTTAAACAAATCAATTTCAAGCATGAAATAAAGACGCCATCAAAAGCTACCAAACAAGAAAAACCCAGGACCAGAGGGATTCCCAGCCGAGTTCTACAAGACCTTCAAAGAAGAATTACCACCAATACTCCTCAAAGTATTCCACAAAATATAAAAGGAGGGAACCCTTCCAAACTCATTTTATGAAACTAGTATCATCCCAACACCAAAATCAGACAAAGACATGTCAAGGAAAAAAAAACTTTAGAACAATATCCCTGGTGAACATAGATGCAAAAATTCTTTTAAAAATTCTGGCAAATTACATACAAAAACATATTAAAAAGAGAGTACACCATGATCAAGTGGGGTTCATCCCAGGGATGCAAGGTTGGTTCCACCTTGCATCAATAATTCATCACATCAGTAGACATGAAGATAAGAATTTTATGATCATCTCAATAGATGTAGAAAAAGCATTTGACAAAATATGGCACCCCTTCATGTTCAAAACACTAGAAAAAAACAGGAATAGTAGGAACATACCTCAACATTTTAAAGGTTATTTATGCTATGTCTAAGGCCAACATCATTCTAAATGGAAAAAAATTGAAAACATTCCCTCTAAAATCTGGACCAAGTCAGGGATGCCCTCTTTCACCATTTCTAGTCAATATAGTGATGGAAGCTCTAGCCAGAGCAATTAGACAAACCTAAGAAATTAAAGGTACATGAATAGGAAAAGAACTCAAACTATCACTATTTGCCAATGACATGATTCTATATTTAGAGGATCCACAGAACTCCACCAGAAAACTTCTAGAACTCATAATATGAATTCGGCAAAGTAGCAGGATATAAAATTAACACCAATAAATCTAATGCATTTCTATACATCAGTAAGGAATCTTCTGAAAAAGAAATTACAAAAACTACCCCATTCACTATAGCCTCAAAAAAAAAAAATACTTAGGAATCAATCTAACAAAAGAGATGAAATACCTTTACAATGAAAACTACAGAAACTAAAGAAAGAAAATCTTAGAAGATGGAAAGGTCTCCCATGCTCTTGGATAGGCCGAATTAATATTGTCAAAATGGCCATACTACCAAAAGTGTTAAACAGATTCAATGCAATTCCAATTAAAATCCCAACACCTTTACTCATAGAAATAGAGAAAGCAATCGTGAAATTCATTTGGACAACTAAAAGACCCAGAATAGCCAAAGCAATCCTTAGACATGTAGACCAATAGTACAGAATAGAAATCATGGAAACAAATCCGCATAAATACAGTTATTTCATACTAGACAAAGGTGCCAAAAACATACAATGGAGAAAAGATACCCTCTTCAACAAATGGTGCTGGGAAAATTGGAAATCCACATGTAACAAAATGATATTAGACCCCTATCTCTCACCCTGCACAAAACTCAACTCAAATTGAATCAAGGACCTAGGAATTACACCAGGGAACCTGCAGCTAATAGAAGAAATCTTCATGATGTTGGACTGGGTACTGACTTCCTTAACATGACACCTAAAACAAAAGAAATAAAAACAAGAATCAATAAACGGGATGGATTCAAACTAAAAAGTTTTTTTCTCAGCAAAGGAAATAAGAATGTGAACGCAGAGCCTGCAGAATGGGAGAAAATTGTTACCACCTGTACCTCAGATAGACCATTAATCTCTAGAATTTATAAAGAACTCAAAAAACTTTGCACCAAAAAAGCAAATAACCCAATCAATAAATAGGCTAAGGAACTGAGCCGACATTTCACAGAAGAAGATATACAATCAATCAACAAATAAATGAAAAAATGTTCAACATCTCTAGTAATTAGAGAAATGCAAATCAAAACTACCTTAAGATTTTATCTAGTCAGAATGGCAATCATCAAGAATACAAACAACAATAAATGTTGGTGAGGAGGTGGAGAAAAAGGTACACTTATACATTGCTAATAGGTACGACCATTATGTAAAGCAGTATGGAGATTCCTCAGAAAACTTGGAATGGAACCACCATTTGATCCAACTATCCCACTCCTTGGTTTATACCCAAAGGACTTAAAATCAGCATATTACAGTGATTCTGCCACATCAATGTTTATAGTAACTCAACTCACAATAGCTAAACTATGGAACCAACCTAGGTGCCCTTAAATACACGAATGGATAAAGAAACTGTGGTATATATACACAATGGAATATTACTCAGTCTTAAAGTAGAATGAAATTATGGCATTTGTAGGTAAATGATGGAGTTGGAGAATATCATGCTAAGCGAAATAAGCCAATCCCAAAAAACCAAAGGCCAGATGTTTTCTTTGAAATGCAGATGCTGATCCATAATGGGGGTGGGGGTGGTAGGGAAGAATGGAGGAACTTCAGACTGGGCAGACAGGAGTAAAGGGAGTGGAGGCAGTATGGAGGTGGGAATGATTGTGGAATGAGATGGACATGATTACCCCTATGTACTTATATGATTGCCCAAATGATGTGACTCTGCATCATGTGTAGCCAGAGATAAGAGAAATTGTGCTCCATTTATGTACAATGAGTTTAAAAGCATTCACCTGTCATGTATAGCTAATTAGAACTAATAAAAAAAAAAAAAAACAGCAGTTGTTGCCAAGGTAGCTGAGGAGGACAGTTATGTACAAATTAAAACATATTTTGATATAGACTTCAAAGTACAGTAGTAATGAGTTAGTGAGTGAGGAACTGGGCATAGATGGTATGTTAGTCAGTTTTCATCACTGTAACTAAATGCCTGAGATAATTAATTTATAAAGAAAAAAATGTTTATTTTGGCTCACAGTTTAGGAGGATTCAGTCCAAGATTGAGTTAACCTATTTCTTTGGGTCTCCAGTAGTTGTGCTAGGGTGGCCATGGCAGAGAAGTATGTGGTAAAAAAAACAAAACAAAACAAAAAAACTCTTTTTCTGCTCACATCATAAGCCAGGAAGCAATAGGGAAGAGGAAAAGACCAAGGTCCCACAATCCTCTTTGAGGACATGCCTCCAATGACCTAAGAACTTTCCACTTAGACTCTGCCTCCTAAAGTTTCCATGACCTACCAATGATGCTACCCTGGGACCAAGCCTTTTACACATGGACCTCTGGGGGGACATTTGTCCAAATCAAAGCAAATGGTGAGAGAGAAAGTGATACTTTGATTTCTGACTTAAATGACTAAGTGGATTAACTATCTCTGAGATGAGGATTAGCCAAATTTAAAAAGAAGTACATTTTGAGAGATGAAATTTGCCAATAGAGTTGAGAAAAGGCCAGGGTATTCATAAAGAGAATTGTAAGTTCAGAAGAAAGAGGTACATGGTTAGGAGGGTGGAAGGAGTTTAGTTGGAAATAAATATTGTAGAACACTTGTCAAATAGATGACACTTGTAATCATGTTAGTGAATGACATTGCCTAGGAAGAGCATGGAAAGAACAAATAAAATATCAAATAATCTTCTTTAACTTCATTTAAAATATCAAACAATTCAAACAGGATGTATCTAATAATTAATATTCTTCCCATTCTAAAGCAATGGCAAAATTAAGTAGGAATATAGGCAATGCTACCAGCACAAGCCACTTTGTTTTTTAATTCATTTATTGCTTAAGTGTGGGATGGTGTTACGGTTTAGATGTGGTCTCCTCCAAAAGTCCATGTGTGAGACAATGCAAGAAGATTTGGAGGAGAAATGATTGGTCTATAGCCTTAACCTAATCAGAGAGTTGATTCCTGATGGGATTAACTGAGTGATAACTGGAGGCAGGTGGGGTGTGGCTGGAGGAAGTGGTTCATTGGGGACGTGGCTATGGGGTATATATTTTGCATCTGGAGAGTGGAGTCTCCCTTTCTTTCTGCTTTCTGATCATCAAGTAAGCTGCTTCCCTCTGCCACACTCTTCCACCATGATGTCCTGCCTCACCTTGAGCCCTAAGGAATGGAGCCAGCCTCTTTGGACTGACTGAGACTTCTGAAACTGTGAGCCCCTAAATAAACCTTTCCTCCTCTACAATTGTTCTGGTCAGATCTTTTAGTCACAGAGGCAAGAAAGCTGACTAAAACAGATGGAGAACAGGATACCCAAAGAAGAAGAATATTAAGAATGATAGAAATAAATAAACACAATTCCCCAGAACAGAATTGAAAAGAAGATAATTCAGCAAAGTGTAGAAAGATATAGTGTTAACAGTATCCTGATTGTTTTTAGAAGTTGTGCAGTTGGATAATAGTGATACTAACAGGTTACATTTGTTAAATGTTACTACAGGAACATTAGACACTCTGCTAAATACTTTATGTTCCTTAGCTCATTTCATCCTCATAACAAACCTGAGTCAGATACTATTATAATTCCCATAATATAAAAGAGATAACTAAAGTTTTAGAGATTGAGTGCTTTGCCCCAAGTTACAAGCATGTAAATTAAAGAAGGAAGTCTTGAATCCAGGCCTTTCTAACTCCAAAGCACGTTCTCTCAGTCACTGAACTATAGTCTGATGCTAAACTGGGTCATGCCTGAACCTCACAGCTGCAAGGACCTGCACAGCCTCAGGGGTGTGCTGAGGCCCCTGTCACAGCTGGCAGTGATGCAGGCCAAAGCACCAGTCTGACAATCTGGGATGCAGGCCTCTGCCTGGTGCCAGGGCAGGTCTAGAGGTTACACCTGAAAGCCCCGGCTCATGGATAGCTGTGATGCCAAAGGATGGGAAATGAGTGGTAGGAACTATCCCTTGGCCACCAGGGCTGATTATGTGATTAATGTCAACCCTGCTGGAATCTTCTCTCTCCACTACTGTACCCTAACCCTAACCCTAACCACATCAGCCATTTCCTCAGCTCAGATTTCCTTCTCAAATAAGCATGTGAATTTAAGGTAAAGTTGTCATGCTATAATCTCCAATTCACTTAACTTGTAGGGATCAAAGTAAATTATCATCTATTAAGTAGAGCAGTTAACTGGAAAGAAACCTGATTTAGGAGTCAGAAAATTGGGTTCAGTTCAATTCATCTCTTCTCCAATCTCATATGCTGTCAAGTTGAAGTTCTGAGTATAGTGCCTGTGGTTGAAAACTCTGAATTTCTCATCATATTAGTAGTAATTGATTTAAAGATCTAATAAAATGCACTGAGAATTCAAATACCATCTATGGCCCATGTCAAGATGAGTCAACTGAAAAATGCTATGAAAATCAATACAAACGTGGAAGTAGAAATACAGTAGATTAAACAAGCCAAGAGATTTCCATGGCAGCCAAACACAGGTGACAAAAATTCAGAGGTCACAAATTCAATGAACTTTATGCCACAAAATAAAAAATACAAACCACTTTTCCTTAATATACAATGGATTTTGATTCATTTCTTTTGAAATAGACACTTCAACTTGCCAATATTTTCACTGAACTCACATGGGTCTTTTCCAGCTTCATTGTTTCCATCTCAAGCATATCCTTGAAGAACAGGGGTAATGTGAGTGTTCTGTTAAGAAGAAAGTTGCCGTATCCCTAAATATGTTCTACTGACTGAAGATTCACATGCTAAGAAGAGAAGACTGATTTAAAAACTGTACCTGTTACAAATCTATATACCAAAGGACTTATTCAGATTTAAACTGTTAATATGATATCCAGAATGGTAATTTTAAATTTTATATGAGATGTGTACAAATTCATCAAAGTAATAAAAGTGAAAAAAAAGATCCACGTGCTATTGTGATTGATTCCACAGAATTTATGTGTGTTGTGTGGGAGGGGGGAGTTGCACACACATAAAGGAAAAAGAAAATAGGGGGAGGTGAAGATGAATAGTTGACCAGATACAGCAGTTCTTTCTCTCATAAACCTCCATTCTTATGATCCTCATCACTCGCTCCTCACATTTTCAGAGCACCTTTGTGCAAAAGGCTGTTCAGTCTTTGGGAATTAAAAAATAATAATAATCTCACTGAGGAGATACTATTACTGCTCAGAAAGCTCTGAGTCATGGCATCTAAATGAGCTATCATAAGATTTCAGTAGAAGAATAGATCATTATGAGCTGGGGTATTTGGGTTACTTTGTGAAAGAGGGCCCTTGGAGTTTAAGATTTAAATAAGTAACAAACTATAGAAATGATCCCTGAAAGATGGAAAGACCTCCCATGTTCTTGGATAGGCAGAACTAATATTGTCAAAATGGCCATACCACCAAAAGTGCTATACAAATTCAATGCAATTCCAATTAAAATTCCAATGACGTTCCTCATAGAAATAGAGAAAGCAATCATGAAATTCATCTGGAAGAACAAAAGACCTAGAATAAGCAATCCTGAGCAGGAAGAGCGAAGCAGGTAGTATCACAATACCAGACCTTCAACTACACTACAGAGCAATAGTAACAAAAACAGCATGGTATTGGCACCAAAATAGACAGGTAGACCAATAGTACAGAATAGAGGACACAGGGACAAACCCACATAAATACAGTTTTCTCATATTAGACAATAGTGCCTAAAACATACAATGGAGAAAAGATAACCTGTTCAACAAAGGGTGCTGGGAAAATTGGAAATCCATATGCAGCAAAATGAAATTAAATGCCTATCTCTTACCCTGCACAAAACTCAACTCAAGGTGGATCAAAGACCTCAGAATTACAGCAGAGACCCTGCACCTAATAGAAGAAAAAAATAGGTCCAAATCTTCATCATGTCATCTTAGGACCAGACTTCCTTAACATGACTCCCAAAGCACAAGAAATAAAAGCAGGAATCAATAAATAGGATAGATTCAAACTAAAAAAAAAATTTCTCAGCAAAGGAAAAAACAATGTGAAGAGAGAGCCTACAGAGTAGGGGAAAATCTTTCCCACAGGCACTTCAGATACAGCACTAATCTTCAGAATTTATAAAGAACTCAAAAAACTTTGTACCAAGAATACAAATAACCCAATCAATAAATGGACTAAGGAAATGAGCAGACACTTCACAGAAGAAGATCTACAAGCAATCAACAGATGTTCAACTTCTCTAGTAATAAGATAAATGCAAATCAAAACTACCCCAAGATTTCATCTCAAGATTTCATCTCAGTGATGTGACTCTACTTTGTGTACAACCAGAGAAATGAAAGTTGTACCCCATTTGTGCACAAAGAATCAAAATTTTAAAAAGGGATTAAATGAGTTAAGAAAATTGGGTAATGAATTCCAAACTGCATGAATAATATAAGCCAAGGAAAAACAGCATGCAGTCTTTCCAGAAAAGGCAATAGAGCTGAGATTTCATACAACAATGTTCAAGAGCCTGGTCTCACTGATTTGGGTTCAGCTCAATCACTACCTACATTTGCCAAGGCAATTTCTATCCTCACTGATCCTCACTATCAAAGTTTAATGGATGTCTTACATAAAGTAAGTTCGCAATAAATACTGTCATTGTCTAATAGGGAAAGGGCAAGCCAAGATTGGAGACACGCTTAAGAGGCATACTGCAGGTGATTATAGAAGAAAGCATCCTTGGAATTTCTCAGTAAAGATACCCTAAATACAATCTATGCCCACCAAACTCCATTAATTCCACCATGTAAATAAGCAATCACTATGTACCCAAGGTCTCACGTGTGGCAATTAAATATGAATTCCTATATTCAAACAGATTTAATGAATCAGATTTTCCAGAGTTGGGACATGAGAAGTTTATCTTCGTTAACATGGTTCTGATAAACAACCAAGTTTGTGACCTACTGCCTCAGATCAGAGCCAAAGAAGACAGAACCAAGACATGAAGTTAAACAGAGGAGGAAAGTCTTTAATGATAAGAGTCGTGATATTTTATTCTACTAAACTTAAGAAAAGTAATCAAACCAACACAACTCACAGTTGTACCCTGTGTCTTGTCATCACAAGAAATTGTACCACTCCCACACACTTAAATGTCTCCAAATAATCTCTGACGATGACTTCCTCCCACCCACTGTGCATGTTTACCTGCTCTGACTGACGTCGGGGGCCGTGTTTGTGTGCAGCGGCTGCCCATCATGAAATATTGCAGACTAACCAACCCTACTCATTTTTTGGATCTTAGCTCAAACACTAGGCACTTGGTAAGCCCTCAAGATCCCATCTGAGGGTCTTTGCTATTGCTCTTGTGAAAAGAAAATGTGCCCTCACATAAGAGTCCTATCTCAATTTTGTAATTAGATATTCTTCTGGGTGATTATGTGATTAATATCTGCCTCCTGAATCAGTGAAAACCCCATGTATTCATCACTATTAATTCCTTGACATCAGGGACTATGTATATTTTCTATCTCTGATTTCTTTTGCCAAGCATAGCACCTGGTACATTTTAGGCACTTAATATTTGAACAAATGAAAGTCTACATCCCTTTCTAAATAAAACTGCCTTTCTCACAGCTGCTGAGAGAGGTAGGCAACCACACTCCAACACAATGCCAGCATAATACCTAGAATAGCTGATTAAACCAAAAGTAATAGATTAGTGGGTTAAAACTTAGCACTTCAAAACAACAATCATTAATTGAGTTCATGATTAGGTGGGGCAGCAATTTGTGCTGTGGATTAGTTGGTCAATCTGGCTGATTTGGCCAGGGTTGGCTGATCTTCATTGGGCTCACTCGTGCATTTGCACTCAGCTGTCAGGTGTCTGGGGCTAGCTGGTCTAAGAGGCTCAGTAGGGACTGCAGGTCTCTGCTCACTTGGTCTCTCAACTTCCAAAAGCCTAGCATATTTACAAAGCAAGTTTCCAAGCATGATACAGAAATACTCAAAGCTTCTAGAGGACCCAGCAAACAACTGCACAGCATTCTATTTTATTCTACTGAGCAAAGTAAGTAATAAAGGCAGCCCAGATTCAAAGACAGAGAAACAGACCCATCCTCTCTTCAAGGGAAGAACTACAAAGTTACGTTGCAAGGATGTGGCTACCAGAAGGGATGTGGTATCAGAGCTCTTTTTGCAATCTACCACACCATCTACTGGATGGCTGATGGCTTAGGGCATGATATGAAATACAAAGACAAGCTAAGATGATCCATTTTTACTCAGGAATCTGAAGGATGAAGAAGCACAAGGAGCCTGAGTGAGAGCTGAAGTCTAAAGGATGATGACCACCCCATACCAATCACCTTTATACAGGCATCTTCTAGTTCCTCCCCACCTTTCAATCTCATACATAATCCTACAATAAACCTCAGTATGAGTTTTTTTTTACAATCAAAGTCTAACCAGATCAGTTTATGAGAAATATGGATGCAGTCTTCTTTTCCTTCTTTCTACATAGAACTATCCCATCCACCTACTCACCCAACAGTCTCCCAAGAGCTGGGCGTGGGGTGGGGGCGTCTTCTTTTAATACAATGAATGAATTTTGAGAAAAGCCAGAGTTTGTTAGCACAAGTTTAAAAAGAACATGGTACACCCAAAGGATGTAATTTTCATGCAAGAAAGTATTCAACTCTTACTCTGGTAAGGGTTGGTGTTCATACATCATTGTGAAGAAGATACCCCTTGTTAGGCCCATCTTGCCATTCTCCAGTGTTTTTCCAATTGAGAACCACTGACACAAAGAAACGTGGGCTTTATTACAAGATGTAAACATTGCTATCTGCATGAAGAAAATCATATTACAAGCTAAATATTACCCATTTGGATTTGAAGCCAAGTTACAGTCCACTAAATCCTAAGTACTTTTTTTTTTCCAGCCAAAGCGATATTGCATTTCAACTCTCTTGTTAGAAACTGATGCTAGGAATTGACAAGATAATAGGATGGAGAAAGTTTTCAGATCTCATTTACAGCAGATCGGAGAAGGGTCAGTTTCCTGGGTAATGAAGCATTGTCTGGATGCCCCTAAATCACTCCACACTCTGCTCAGTCTCCAGAGGCTTAGAAAGCATCTGCATTATCACCATCCTTCAGAGCATTATTCTAACACCTCAAAAAAGAAAACTTATAATAAATGATCTGAGAATTGGGAGACACAAATGCCAAACCTCAGATTTTTGGCTTTTAAAAAATAATCTACAGTCTTCCCTGTGTGTGTAAGAGAAACTTGCAATTCACAGAAACAGTTTTTAATTTCCATTCAACAATAGATCTTTTTGTCTAATTTGTTCTTTTTCAGACTAATGTGTCTTGAAAACTCCCATTGACAACTTGTTGCTAACAAAACACACAAGAAAATAAAAGTGTACCACCTCTACCCACATCCCACTTGTATTCACCGGGCTGTATTCTCCAACCTGTAGAGATTCTCCCTCCATGCTCACCTTTCAGAAAGGTACCAGGTCCTGTGAGTGATGTGTTTGGCTTCCCTGGGAGCACAAGGAATATAATGTTGAGAATTAATAAAGGAGAAGTGGTCCTCAGTGTTTATCTTTTAATTTTAGTATCAAGTATCTGTCTTTAGTTCTTGTGCTTGGTTCAGTTAAGCCCTCACAGAGTCCCCTGACACTCTGAAAGACAGAGGCTTTCGCAGAGCGCCCAGGATTTCTGGAATAACAATTCATATACTGTGATAGGCACCAAAATAAGTAACCCACTTGTCCGGCTCGCCAGCATCCACGCATACAAAGAGAAACAGTACCTATCTGCAAACATAGTTATAGTCAAGAAAAAAATGTCATAGTTAAAAGCCATCATAAATTAGTCCAGAAACTTCCACTCTGCAAAAATACACAGGGATATGAAATTCTTTTACCCAGCACTTCAGGCCTTTTTATCTCATAGCAGTGAAAAATAAGAAGCCTGAACAAATACCACATGAACTACCATTGTGGGCCATATCTTACATGTTATTAAATTTCTTACTTGCATCAGCTTGATTTATTGAAGTCCTGGTCTGTGAGCCTGAGCTAATTTATAGTGATTAATTCATCATTCATCTCCTCATTGATTTAAAAAATGTAGCCCTGCCTCCTGATAGTTTACTCCGCACCAGCTCACATGAACTTCTCTATTTGCACAAGCATTCCTTTGGATTTCTTTATAGATTTCTGTGCATGACCAAAGGAAAGAAAAATGATCCCAAGACAGACCAAGGTAACATCTGCTCATTCATGAGGAGGTCCTGGCTACATGTGCGAGCTTATATGTGCGGTCCAAAATGCTAAGGTATGCAGCATACAAGGAAGAATATTCACTTTCTTTAGACAAAGACTTTAGGACCTGACTCAAATTTAACTCCCTAAATCTATTCCTTCTTTATAATATAGTAGGAATACTATATTGCACTTTATAGTATAGTAGTAAATACTGTTACTAGGAATACCTGGAACGTGCCCAGGGCAGGAAAAGCCACACCAGACTAGAGAAGGAGCTCTGGGACTAAAATAGGAAGGTCTGTGGGGTGTTCTCCTGGGGCTAAGTTCACTCCATATTCATGACATTCTTTTCATAATTATATTAAAACCAGAAACATTGACCAAAAGATTCGTCCAAGAAGAAAGCTATGTGAATGTCTTCTCAAGATGGAGAGGACCAGCTAACATGATTGAGCTGGGTGTTATCGGGGGTTTTGACTTAGGATTTTGCTTCACTTTAATTTGGTTTGGGTGTCAGTTTTCATTCAGTTCTTCTCCTTACATAAGTTTGCTCCCAGCGTTCTTGCTACATTTTCTTTCTTTTTATTTCCCTATCCTCCTCAGTCAGCTCACGTATACCTTACATTTGTATACCAAGTACTCACATATTCATTTAAATCTTAGAATAATTCTACACAATACATATTCATGTCACAATTTTCAAGGAAAGAAATGGGGCTAAAATAAATCAAGCCACGCCTTTTCGGTCCCAGCAACTTCCAACATTTATTGAGCACGTAATGAGTGAGAATGTGCTTGGCACTGTATCTGTGCTGTTTCTTCATTCTCAGCAGCCATGTGAGGTGTTTTTCATTCTCCCTGAGTTTTAGAAGTGAAACACAAGCTCTGGAGTGTTTAAATAACCTGCCCACAATTATCCAGCTGCTGGTAATGAGCATCCAAGATTCTGCTGCCATTATACAACCCCCAACACCAGAACCAGCACTAGAACCTAGGTTTTCTGATTCTGAATCAGGGACAAATCTATTACAATTCTTTCATTTCCACTTCAAGTCCTGTATCATGGCAAAACACATTTCATTGTCTTCTTTTGTTCAAACATTTCAAATAAAAAGTGTTGAAAGACATCATCATAAAAGGAGGCATTTTCTCTCATGGTCACGATGCACACACAAGAAGACAGAGCAGAAAGAGTTAAAAGACACTACTGAAGCCGGTTTATCCCATAATCTATCCGGTGCTATAAAAATGAAAGACTTCTTTGGTTTCCTGACTGCTTTGCTGTCTTAAAGGTGAAATGCCCTCAGGGTCCATAAATAGGTTTTGTTCTTTCTGTTCTCTCAATGTTCCAAAGTGTTTCTTATCTTTAAAATATTAAGTAAACACTGCAAAGTACTTAAATGGGCTCTAGGGCTATCTCTGGTTTGATTCTGGCCCTTCAGCAAAGCTTCTAAAGTGTAGGTCGGGAGAACTAATCAAAAGGAAACTAAATTCACAGCTTCCTCTAAATATTTTATAGCATACCATTTTGGTGTTTCACCTGCCTGCCACCTCTGCTGGTCTGGGAGCAGCTGTCCTGCAACCATGGATTGCACTGCCCGCATGGACACTGCCCACAGAGCAAGACCCAGCAGCTGGAGACAGGCCAAAGACAGGAAGGCATGGGCACCTGCCTGCTGCAACCTCCTTTTCTTTGTTGACTTTCCCTCAGTAGGAAAGCACATCAGGAACTACCTGAGATGAACAATAATTTGCCAGGTTTTCGTCATCCCTTTGGCAGCACTGTCCTCAGAGAGCACTTAACGCTGCGTGGAGAAAATGTTCCCAGCCACCTCCTTCCCCCTCTGAAAGCAGCCAACCATTTCACAAGTAGGGACCTAGAGAGCAGCAGGGACATCTCAGCTCAAACTCACCCCTGCTGCTGGAAAGAACAAAAACAGTCACTAAACATTGTTTGCCAACAGTACATGTCAGAAGCACATCATCTATACACAAAGGCTTTTAGATAGCAACTGGAAATGAAAATCCAATGCATCCCACTCTTCTGAACTCCTCAAGTTCCAAGAGCAAAACCAATCAGGAGATTTATTTTGAAGGCATGTCCTACACACAACAGAAGAAAAAGAAACTTCCAGATTCTGATAGTCATACACATGGGCATGCATGAACACACACACACACACACACACACACACACACACACACAAAGATAGACATGATTTTTTTCCCATGTTTTGGCAACACCCAATCATCAATTTAAGCCCCTAAAATAGGTTTTTTATGGCAAGTAGAGAAAGAGAATAGCATTCTTCTCTCTGCTTCTCCAAAACCTGAGCCACTATAGCATAGGTAATTGGGAGAAAACAGATCTTGTACACACAGTATTTCTCCCCTCTGGAAAATTTGGATACTGAGGGACTCCCAGATATCCTGGAAACAGATGAGTTATGGATTTGTCTGACATATGGAACTGGGCCATAGCCCTTATTCTCTCTTTACATCTACTGATTTACATAAGGGGTGAGGAGTCCCAAAGGCAAAGAACTCAAATGTGGCCAAGGATTAGAGTTCAAACTCAGATGGCATGTCTCACAAAAAAAGGGTTAGGAGCTAGGCACAGTGGCACATACCTGTAATCCCACCAGCTCAGGAGGCTAAGGCAGGAGGATCACAAGTTCAAAGCCAGCTTCAGCAACTTAATGAGGCCCTGAGCAACTTAGTGAGACCCTGTCTCAAAATAAAAAAAAAAAAAAAATTTAAAGAGGCCTGGGCATGTGGCTCAGTGGTTAAGTGCCACTAGGTTCAATCCAAGGTACCAAAAATAAAAAGAAGAAGGAGGAAGAGCAGGAAGGGGAGGGGGGCAAATAGGTGAGGAAAAGGATGAGATAAATTACCTGAGAACAATGCAGAGTCCCTGGGAAAGAAGTCATTTCAAGTTATAAAGGGATCTGACAGGATGAACAAGACTCAGCAAGAAACCCTAAAGCTTAGAGGAAACTGTCAATCATGGGTATGGAAGGTGACTACTTGACCCTGCCCCTACCCAGAAGAAAGGTGGGACTCAGCAGCCTGGACTTGCAGTCTGGACACATCACAGCCACCCGGACAGAGTGGATGGTGTCATGCCCATTAGAGCAGTGACAGCAGCCACTGACCCACGGACATTTGTGAAGCACTCTGAGAGACGCACTCAGGACTCAAGTTTGAGGAAACAGAGAAACAAGGTTGTCATCCTCCCTTGAGGTCACCTTGTTAGGGGTTATCCAGCTAGCAAAAATCTGGAACTGCCTTTTAATGGATTATATTTAATACCTTCTGGATGTTGCTGGTTACTGAATCACAACTCTTCAATCCTCAGAGTTTTTTAAAAGGTTATCACTGTCCACTCCAGAAATGTAACAGCTTCTTGAATTCCCAGTATGAACTTCACATGGGAGCCTCCCTGTCAGCTGTCCTGAGCTCTTACAGAATTCCCAGACTTCCTTTCAGACAAGTTGTAACGGAAGTATCAATACATACAAACAGTACCTGAAGCCCAGGTTGATATCTGCCTAGGCACCTATTAACACAAACATCTGCATTTGGAGTAATGTGGAGCTATCCAGCATGCAAAGTGGTCAACATTTTTGGACTCATACAAATCTTGTCTTTTTGTCTTCAGTGCTACCCTAAATTTTCAAAAGGCAAGCAAAGTATAAAGAACACTTAGTTTTGCTTTGAATAAAAAGTATATTTGATCTTACATCATTTCTTGATATAGACTTTTGGGATGTGATATCAGGGAATTAAGGACCCTGCAGCCCAAATATTTTGTTACTATGTCTTCCAACTGGGTGTGTTTAAAGAAAAGGTTTCATGCATATGTGAGGTAGCATTCATCCCTTTTTTCTGCCCCATTTGACAACAGTGAATCAGAAAGAGCTCCCTCAACTTTTTCTCCTCTCATTCTTTTCTGAATCCACTCCAATCTGTTCTGTCTCACAAATTCTATTTTGAATAATCCAATGTCATTCTTAGTCCTTATTTTACTCAACCTATGAACAACAATTGACAACTGTGTTCATTCCCTTTTTTATTTTTGCTCTTATTTGAAATTTTTCTTATCTGAACCTCTCCCCTGAACTCCATATATTTAAGTGACTACTTCACTTCTCCACTTGATAACTAAGGTGTTTTCAACACACCATGTTCAAAAAATGAAGGTCTTCATTTCTTCTTACTTGACCTTGTTCTGTTTCCCTCCGTTTTCCCTATCTCAATAAATGTCAATTCTTTCACGGGCAAAATCCTTGGTTCCCTTCTTTCTCTCATACTCCATTAGAAATCCATTAACAAATTCTGTAAGAGTAACCTTTAAAATGCATCCCAAATTGGATCGCTGCTCCCCACCTCAGTCACTGCTATCCTAGTCTGAGCTTGAATCATTTCTTTTCTCTCATCTCCTTTGACTCTCTCCTTCTTTCTGGTCTCTGCTCAAACATCCCATTAGCAGAGATGCTGCCCTGACACCTTGACTACTCTGTATAAAAAGAACATTCCTCACCTCACCTGCCACTCTTCTTCCCCTCACCTGGCTTTCTTTCTCCTTCAGAGCACTAATGATCGTCTGATATAACAATTTGCCCTCATCCATTAGAATGTGAGCTCCAGGAGAGTATATCTGCTTTGATCACTGGGATACCTCCTTCACCCAAAATATTATCTCACACATTTATCAGCTCTTCCGAAACTTACATTTTATACATTTTAATAACTCTCATTTGGGGCATTATCTTGTAACGTGATATTTTCCTTTCTGTATATCCCATAAAACAGTGGTCTGTATTTTAATTGACATTTGAGATTCAATGAAATATGGTAATTGGCATTCAAAATATTTTGAATAAATAATAAACTTCATTTATTGCATTTTTGACAGAAGTATGGAGCTCAGGTTCTTGGACAAAAAGCTACTGAATTATAATTTAATATATAATTTAATCTACTTACTTTGAATGTTTATCTGATATATGTTGAAATAGAGGTTATAGAACAAAAAAATAGATTAAAATTATCAAGGAAGGGAATTGTCATATTAAAAACAGCCTAGAGTTAGGAAGAGACAATACAAGGAAGAGAATCATCAGAACTTATTTAAATATCCAAGGTAATTAATCACACAGTCCTACAAAACTCAACTGCCCCTGAAGGAAACTCTATTAACATATAAAACAAAAAATATTCATAATGTTAACCGGAGTCTATTCAACAAAATAGAAAAATAGGTTGTATATTTATGTGCAGTTTCCTTCTAAAAATGGTTAAAATATAAGTAATTAATTCAACTTTTAAATAATAAAATTAAAAATATAAAAATAGAAATTATAAGATTTAAGAGTCTGGAACGTTCACTGAAGTGGCACATAAGCCTTTTGAGATTATCATCATTATCAGGTTGGTTCTCAGAGAAGTTCCATTAGTATACAGCGGACATTTGAACTAAATTGTATCAAGACTCCCATAGGAAGAAAATCCCACATAGGAAGAGAATCTGGAGAATTGTGGTAATAAAGTATTTTTACATGAATCCCTATCTTATTTCTAATTCTAAGAGATGCTGAGTTGAAATATTTCAGGATACTACTGATCATTTTCTTGTGATTGTATAATATATGTTTCTGAAGCTGGACTTATTTTTACTCACTTGTAAACATTTTTACAAGATGATATAGGAACAAATCGCATAATTTTCTAATTGCAATTATCTCCTTCTATGTGATTTTATACCCTGATAAGTTCTGTATATCATAATAAATTTAAAATTTTTATCAAAATAAGAAAATAATATGAACATCAAGTCTATAATGGGCAAATTTTATGGTACTAGATAGGGTTGCAGTTTGGGGCAGATCTATGAGCATTTTATTACTTTTGGCTATATATAAATGTAGTCTGTTAATGCGGGCTGTTATTATTCATATGAAGTTGATATTCTCAATAAAACTAATTTTCCACATATCATTTTTTTAATGTTATATTCCTTTATCTTTAGTTCCCAAGCTCTTACATAGGGACAGCAATTCCTAAAAGAGTGATAAGGACTACATAAAGCCATACTGCTAGTAAAGGAATCTGAAAGATATCTGTTTACAGAGTTTAATAATTATCATTACTATTGTCAGATTTACTATGTCATTATTAAGCAATTAGAAATTTAGGCTAAAACACCCTGATCAACAATCAAGGTAGGAATCAAATCTTGATTTAATAGAATCTTCCCTGGGGTTGTTTTGTGAGGACTGGTTGTGAACAAGCCCTGAAGGTGATCCCCACATTTAAGAGGGCCCCGCACTTAAAGAAATAAGAGACTGTGAAGGACGTATCACATTAATTCCTCACCCCTTTCTCCTCTGCTTGCCGTTCTCCTTTATTTTGCAGTGCTCTCCCACCCCAGGCACTCTACCCTACCCTGGTGTCTGGGCTCAACCAAGCAACTTGCTGTCGCCATTGGGTTTGTCGCAGTCAAAAGCATGAAAAAAACATTTGCACATTTCCACTTGACCTTTCCACTTCAACCTTTGCCATGAGAACAAGCCCAGGCTAACTTACTGGGGGACAAGATGTGGAACTAGCCAACAGACCTCAATTGTCCCTGCTATAGCCTTTCTAGACAGGACGACAGGGGGTCCAACACCCAAATAGTTGAGAGAACCCAATCATGGTCAGTGAATGTATGAACTGCCCCAGTCAAACCAAAAGAACTACCCAGCTCACCTGAAAATTCATGAGCTAAATAAATATATTGTTTTTTTTTTTTGATTGGGGGAGTTTTTCTGGGTTTTGTTTTATATTTTTGTTGGTGCACTGTAACTATACAGAATGGTGGAATTAATTGTTCATATTCATTTATGTGCACAATATACCAAAATAATTTGGCCAATGTCATTCCCCAGTGTTTCCTCTTTCCATTCCAACATATTGTTTTTAATCACTGACCTTTGGATGGTTTTCACAGCATTATTATCATAATAGATAACTGTAATGGAAATTGATATGGGGCTGCATAAAGATTGAAAAGAATCATGCCCAGATCCTTGCTGGTGAAAAAGACTGTAGACATTCAATAAAAGTAGAAGTGTCAAGAGTGTGGGTAGTTGTTTTAAAACACACTAAGAAACAAAGAACTCTATCTCACTCCAAGTTGGTCCGAAAAAAAATCCAAGGGGAGCCTTAAATGCTGACAGTTTGACACCAGGCAGAAGTCCTGAGAGAGTAAGGAGAGGGAGAAGGGGAGAGACTGAGCTGGCCCTGCGCAGGACTGTGCAAACTAGCCATCCTCCCTTACTCTTCTCCCCAAAGTGGAATTCCTTTGTAACAACGGCAAGATGAGAACTGAGAGGTTTACTGCCGCTGGGAGAAAACGGTTAGAGCCCCAGTGGCTTGCAATGGGAGGAAACTCACAAGGAAGCCAACTGATTGGATGCAGAGGGCCAACCTGCCCCAGCCTGTAAAAATGGCCTGGTATGCCTTTACGCCATGTACAAACAGAGAAACAACGTGTTTCCCATTTGTTTACAATAAAAAAAAAAAAAAAAAAAAAATGTAATATGAGGTAATAAGGCAAGAATGAAAGCAAATCTGACTAAATCTTTTTCCATTCAAAAAAAAAAAAAATGGCCTGCTCAGCACAGCCCAGAGCTGCCTGCTCCACACAGATCAAGCCTTGGTTGCCCCTGTTAGTGCTTCGTGCCCACATTGCCAATATGAACTTCAGAGTAGCAGGTAAATTCCACTAAAACTACATAGGAAAACAAGATCTCAGTACTCTGGATGAAAATCTGTAGTTTATCATTACAAAAAAAATAGCAAGTATCCATAGGCCGAGACTAAGCATTTTTTCCCAGACTGTGGTAGCTCTCAAAGGGACAAACTTAAAGGATTGGATGATGACTATTTAGTCCCAGTTTTGATTTTTTGTTTGTTGGTTTGGTTTCATTTTTCATTCCACTCACCCATTCATCCTTCACACTACTCTGCAGTGGAACTGACACACATGCTTTTTGGAAAGGAATGAAATCACGCACACCACCATGGTCAGTAAGAAGGAATCTGCTTGGTTAGTCCCTCACCTCCAGCCTTTCCTGTGGTGCTGGGAAGTCCAGGCAGTACTGTCTGGCAAACCCCTTTCTAATGCTGCCAGCGGCACCTGATTTGTAGGGGCTTACTGTCTGTCTCTTCTATTTCACAAGGATGACAAAAAATGATTACCTTTTATTTTCAACCAATTGTAAATGGCCTTTGATCTACATGATTATTGTTCCTTTGGTCCCTAAAAGACAGTCCCGCACTTTGAGTTTTATGAAACCCTCCATGTGCAGAACACACACCAAGCTCCCAGGAGGCTGGGCCAGGGATTGGTGCTCTCAAATTCACACCCTCAGCCTTCCTGTACTTGTAAAGAGACTAATTCCTTCAACTCTCTCCCATCTCAGAGTAATTTCTTTGCTCCCCAGAACCCTCCATCAATATTTTGAACAGTCTCTTTTTCTCTTTCCTCTTTAAAAGTTATAAATCTAATATTTGGGTTCCAAGTCCTCTCAGTCACCTCTTTGGATTCAAAGGAGCTCTCAAGGACCCCGGACTCCTTGTGCCTGACCCAATATCCCAGAGACAAGAGACACAAACCCACTGGTACCTTAACCTCGCTACATAAGCTTCAGTGTCAAAATTATACAAATTAGTTTGCCAAGTATAGGTGAATATTATTGTACACACACATTTAAAACCATTTTGATATTATGATGCACATAGTTTGTTCTAAATATCTTGCCCAAGTTGTCTTACACCTTAACTTTCCTGAAGCTAAAACATAAATGTAGGGGGGGGGTTTGTTTTGGGTTTTTGTTTTTTGTTTTCATCTTCAGGGAACAATTTACAATTCCCTCTAGAACATTCAAGTTACTGTGCTACATAGGGTAGTTTTTTAAAAATAACAGAAAAGAAGGGGGAAAGACCTTCAACAAGACAGTCCTTTATTACTGTAATACAATTCTGAACTCAACCTGCTCTAAAAAACATCACTGCAATTTGCCACTAGAAAGCACCAATGAAACATAAAATGTTAACAGTAATTCACAGTTCCCCTAGGCACACATAACAGTCCTCCTGCCCCATAACAGTGGCATGAGCCAATTCATTCCTAACAGACTCCTGAATCAGCCCTGATGAATGAGACTATCTCCCTGGAGGGGTCACCCAGTGTATTCACCTGACAGCTCCAGTTATTACCTGTGTTGTTACACCCTGAAAAAAGTATGGTCACCTCTACTCCTTTAGTGAAAATACTGTGGAAATAGCTTTATTTATTACTACCAAGTTACAACCAGGGTTAATTTCCATTTTGTATGCATAAGTTGTTTTAAAATATCACTGTTAATACCACAGCAGCTATGGCACTTTTTCTGAATCTTTTGACTATGATACAGCCCCTAGATTCACTGTTATGAATAATCCAGTTCACTTCTCCAGATACAAAGACAGTTTTGGGCTTCTTTTCTCAAAGCAGCAATCTGGAGAGGCCCAGTGTTTCCTCTCAATTGTTTTTAAAGAAATATACCCCATCAAAGGGAAAGAGCTCTGCATACCTCTTACCCCACCATTTCCAGGTGTTGGAAATAGACACCTGACCCAAGTTGGGCCATTAAATTCTCTCTCCAAAAATTTAAGATTGAGACCCAAGGAGTGAGTCAGTCCATTATGGTAAGCAAGTGAAGTAATCTCATGTAAATGCAGATGAGTTGGCAGAGAAGCCAATCCACAAAAATAGAAACTGAACAGCCCAAGTTATCTATTGCTACATATGAAATTACCCCAAAACTCAGTGACTTAGAACAATAAACATTTATCATCTCATAGTTCCTGGGATCAGGAATCTGAGAGCATGTGATCCCTGTTCAGGATCTTTCAAAAGTTTGTAGTCAAACTGTTGAATGGTACTGCAGGCATCTCAAGACTCGCCAGGGGCTGAAGGATCTTCTTCCAAGTTCACACGTGTGTCATTGGCAAGCTTCAGTTCTTCATAGGCTGAACCTCCTAAGGGTCCAATCCCTCATGACACAGCATGCACCTCCCCATAGTATGCCCACTAATGACAACCTGCTTCCCCTGGTACCAGTTTCCAAGAAAGGGAGAGAGCACACACTACAGTAGAAGCCAAAGTCTTTTATAATCTAGACTCAGAAGATCACCCATTTTTCCATGTTAAACTCATTAGAAGGGAGTCATCTCTAGCCCACACTCAGGGGAGGGAGATTATCTAGGAACATGAATCTTAGGAGCAGGGATGGGTGAGAATCATCTCAAAGGTTGCCAAACATAGTCTGCCCCCAATAATTCATATGAAAAATTTCTTCATCCCATCCCAGAGCCCCCCAAGATTTCATTCCATTATAATATCATGTCGAAGTCCAAAACCCTGTCATCTAAATTAGGTTCCAGCATCAATGATTCTTCTCAGGTCTCAGGTGTATTTCCTTAAGTATAGCTCTTCAATGGTGATATTTTTGCATATATAACTCCTTCAAGAACTTTGTAGATCTTTTATAAATCATACTGGGGTTCACTCTGCTAGACAAAAATTACACTCACAAATCTAGAAATAAGCTCCTCTTCGATGAGCCTTGGTTAAGACAGCTGAAGGGCAATGCTCTAAGCTTTCTTGAAGCAGTATTACTTCATACAGAAACTCTGGAAGACACACCATTCATCTCTCTATGCGGCTGAATAGTACCACGGGACATAACCTTTGATCTTTCTGAAATATGAACAGAAGTTTTGAGAGTCACATTCTTTATTTCATCTTTAGACTTCCATTCTCCTGACAGTGTTCTGGATTTTATCTTTAACCAAAAGCCATTTCTTAATTTTGACACCATTTGCCATCTGAAAAGACTGACAAATTTCAAAACTGCTAAATCTTGGTTTCTTTTTTAAAAGTCCTTACCTCAATTTAATTCCTTCCTCTGTTTTACTACAAGCAGCAAGAAAAAACAAAGCTCTACCTTTAACTCTTAGCTGGGAATTTCCTAAACTAGACCATCCAGTTCACTAGGCACATTTTCTACTTGCCACAATCCTGGAAGCAATAATGTCACTAGTTTATATAATCATGTTGTACTCTACTACATAGCAAGGATTGCTCCTTCCTTTAATTTATTGCTAGCATTCGCCCTCAGCCTTTTAAAAGGCCAAGAGGCTTCCATTGACAGTTTCCTGAAGGCCCTTAGAATTTCACTAACACTTTGATCAAAACTCCACACGCAGTTCTGAAGCCACCGCCACATTTTAGGTTTGTGATCTAACTTCCAGGGATCACAATCCGCATTTACTTTATATTGCTATGTGACAAACTGTGACAAAAATCAGCAGCTTAAATCAAGAAGCATGTATTATGCCACTGTTTCTATAGTGAGCAAGGGGTAGTAGTTTGACTGGGTAATTTTGGCTCAGAGTATCTCAGGAGGTTGAAGTCAGGATATCAACTGGGGTTTCAGTCATCTCAAGACTCAAGAGCTCAACTGGGAATAAGGGATTCACTTCCAAGATAACATAGTAGGCTTTAGTTACTCATGAACTTTCAGACTGAGGACCTCAGCGTCTTAGAAACTGTTGGCCTAAGGACCTTGGTTCCTCGCCCATCATAGGGGGACCTCTCCATTTTGTTCCAAGCACTTTGTTTCCCACAGCACATTGTTCTGAGAGTGAGAGAGAGAGAGAGAGAGAGAGAGAGAGAGAGAGCAGTCAATACTGAAGCCACCTTCCGTTTTCACTTAACCTCAAAAGTGGCATCCAATTATTTCCATCTCTAGAAATAAGTCAAGTCCAGCCCACGTGCAAAGGGAAAACATTATACAAGGTCATGAATACCAGGAGAGGGTGGTCATTGCAGACCATCTTAGAAGGTGCCTTCTGCATAGAGTTCAAGATCAGGTAAAGACCATGTGGCAAGACAGAAAGATCACATGATGAAATTTCAGTTTCATGAGACCTCATTAACAATAGTTGCATTCTGTGAAACTGTGAGAATTCTCTGAACACTTGAAATAAATGCATCTGCTCTCAAGCAACCTTGATTGAATTTCTGCTCCTTAAAACCAAATTACTCCTAAAACTACCTCCCATCTCCTTGAAGAATCTGTACTCCACCTTCATAAGACTGAAAGCAAGTATGTGCACTCCTCTGCAACCTAATCAAACGTCAGAATTCCCCAGCTGACCTGCAAATACTGTACAGCAGGCATGTTCTGTGTTCTGCTGATCCTATCAGCAAAGGCTCTCTTCCAGCACATTAAGGATAGCACGTTTATATTAGAAGCTATGCTTTTAATTTCTGTGACACATAATGAGGCAATCTCACTCACCAGAATATTTCATTAAGTCATAATGTGTTAAATGTGGTTTAATCAAGAGGTACCATTAGATAAGTTCCCAATGAACTTCATATGTAAGATGATTGTATGACAAACCATTTATAGAATCCAGTTTTAAGAAAAATAGGCCAGCAGCAATATAAGTAATAACATCCTCATAACTAATAATAATAATGATGAAAATAGCTAATATTTATTGAGTACACAGAAGGTTCATTTAAAACTCAAGATGGCTACACTAGAATTGTTCATCACCTTCTACTCTTCACATAACCTTTTTAGAAAACTAACATTGAGAAAAGAGAACTTGCTTACGTTGGTTAATAAGTGCTAATATCTGAAATACTTTCATCATCACAACCCTAAAAGGCAGCTGCCATCATTATCCACATTTCAAAACCAAGGAAACTGAAGGTAGGAACGTTAGGCAACTAGTCCAAGGTCCAGTAGCTTGCTTCCCATAGTCACCCCCTTGGGTAGTCCCTTCTTGCATTATACTGGGTGGGGATAGTCCATGGGGTCAATTTTCATGGTAAAAGTGATGGTTTGTGCAACCTAGATGTCCTTCAATTGATGAATGAATAAAGAAACTGTGGTATATATATATATAATGGAATATTACTCAGCCATAAAGAATGATAAAATTATGGCATTTGCAGGCAAATGGATGAAATTGGAGAATATCATGCTAAGTGAGATAAGCCAATCTCAAAAAACCAAAGGACGAATGATATCGCTGATAAGTGGATGATGACACATAATGGGGGGTGGGAGGAGTTAGTGTTAGGGTTAGAGTTAGGGTTGGGGGGTAAGAATGGAGGAAGGAAGGACTGTATAGAGAGAAAAGAGGGGTGGGAGGGGTGGGGGGGAAGGGAAAAAATAACAGAATGAATCAAACATTACCCTATGTAAATTTATGATTACAGAAATGGTATGCCTTTATGCCATGTACAGAGAAACAACATGTATCCCATTTGTTTACAATAAAAAAAAGGGATGGTTTGTGAACTCTAGTGCTTAATCGTAGTAAACATTTCAGCTTCTCTTGGATCACTTATTATGAAGGAAGCCAGGAGCCATACTGTGAGAACACTCATAGTCACAGGAAGAGGGTCATAAGACAAATAATTGAGACCTTCTAAACAGCTACTATACACATGCCAGCAATGTCAGTGCACCATTTTGGAAGTGAATACTCCAACTCCAATCAATTCCTGATGTGACATCAGCCCCAACTAGCATCTTTATAGTGACTTCATGATAGATCCAAGCCAGAATCATCCAGGTAAGCTATTACCGATTCCTAACCCACAGAAACTGTAAGATAATAAATGTTGTTTTGTTCAAGTCACTGAGTTTTGATATAGTTTATTGCTCAACAATATATAACTGATACAGCAGCAAAACTGGGTGCCTTGGCTTTAAGTTCTCTCAAGACTATAGTCAAAAAGTTGGCCAAGGCTGACGTTTCATCTCAAGGCTTATCTGAGAAAGGATTTGCTTCTCAGCTCACTCACATGCCTATTGAAAGGATTCAGTTTTTTGCTGGTTATTGGTTAAAGAATTCCTTCAGTTCCGGGCTGAGGTTGTGGCTCAGTGATAGAGCACTCACCTAGCATGTGCAAGGCACTGGGTTTGATTCTCAGCACCACATATAAATAAGTGAATAAAATAAAGATCTGTCAACATCTAAAAAAAAAAATTAAAAAAAAAGAGCAGACCACCTGCTGCAGAACAAGGTGGGGGTCTTACCCTTTTAAAAAAAAAAAATTCCTTCAGTTCCTTTGACAGGTGAGCCTCTCCACAGAGCAGCCCAAAACACAGCAGCTAGCTGATTTCCCTTAGAGTAAGTGAGTGAGAGCAAAGAGGAGTGTCCAAGAAGAAAGCCATAGTCTTTCTGTAACCTAATCTCAAAGTGACACTACATCAAATATGCCATGTTCTATTTCCTAGAAGTCAGTCACTAAATCCAGCCCACAATCAGAGGAGGCGATGTGCAAGTGTGAATACCAGGCAGTGGGGATCATTTAATACTCTATAGAACACTGGATATGATCCCCTGGTTTGAGTCAACGTCCTTCATCATTATACTCTTATGCCACCCTTGAACATACCCCCTTAAGTCACGGATCCCTTTTTAGAAATATGACCCAAGCATCAGTCTTCCCTAAATCAAAGCACACCCTTCAGGATATCTGGGACAGTTAGCTTTAAGATCATCAGAGTCACTCCCATGCTACAGCTGCTTCTACTGCCCAATCATATTTACACCTTAAGCCATTGTTTAATCAGCTATACTGAGACACAGTCCCACTACCTTTCAAAATACCACCAACTCAAGGCCTTATTCATAGACAACTTTTCAGATGGCTCCAGGATAAATGAAATTATTATATTATCTCTCAGCAGATAATTTTTTAATTGAACACTAGCCATTCCTGTCTTTAAAATTATTTGGGCTCTTTTGGCTTTAGTACCATCTTCTTGGAAACCTCTGCACCGTGAGAGCCAAGTGAAGAAAGAAGCAAATTTGAAGATTGAAGAGCAAAAAAAGAAAGATGAGGCAGGGGTCCAAGTAAAATAGCTTATATACTGTGGAGGCCAAACAAGCATAAATAAGGAATGCCAGAGGCTGGGGACATTCATACAAGTTGTTGGACTGCCTGCTACTGTCCCGATTTTGTTTCAGTGGATTTAGAATTTATATTGCCATCCCATCAACAAGACCATCACTAAGAGAAGACTACCTTGCTCATAACAGTCCCTGTTGGTCCTTTGCCCAGGACCATTGGCATTCTGGACTAGTTCTTTTCTCAACTGTGGTCAGTGCAATGTATGTACAATAAATCATCTCTTCTGCTGTTTTAGTTGAAGAATCAAAAAAAAAAAAAAATTCAAGCTCCCTAGGAATCAGCCACTTCTCATGGGTCAGCAACTTCTCATGGGTTGCCTTTCCCAAAGACCCCACTTACGACTTTATTCCTCTCTTTTCAAGGCTGCCATATAGTCATGCAGGTTGTGTGCTGCACAAAGGTGCTTGGCTAAAGCAATTAGCAAGGGGCTAAAATTCAGTTGTTGCTCTTCTCCACAGTCTGAGACATGTGCACGTCCTGGGGCAGGGCTGCATTTACCTGAAGGTGCACAGGGCACTATACACAGTAGTCAAACTTCTTTGTTTCTCACACTGCTTTCCAGGCACCCCTCTCTCATTTCTAAGCTATTCCTAGAAACTCCTATGACAAAAAAATAAAAGGAAGAAAACCCTATTATTATTCATAATTTACAAATTCTAAAGAAAGTAGGTCCTAGAAGTCAAAGAACGTATTGTTTTTTGAGGATCTCATTTCTAATGTACCGACCCTTCATATACTTGAATACAGAGTTCAGTGAGGAGTATGAAGCTGTAAAATTAGAAAAACAGGTAAAGTTACATTGCTTAGCTTAAGAAAAGGGATCTGGAGGAGGTGACATCATCGAGATAGCAGATAGGAAGCCCTATACATTTCTCCCCTGATGAGGACAGAAAATTAACAATACACAGGCCAACAGCCTTTTTGCAACATCAAAAAAAAAAAAAAAAAAAAAATCCTGAGTTCTTACAAAGTCCCCAACCCTTGTCTCCTCCCTGAGAAGGAAGGAATAGAATGTACGTCCAACATCCTGACTTTTGAGGTATGCCCAAGGGATGGGTATTGCCTAAATTTGAGTATTGACAAGAATAGGAACAGGGCACCAGGTTCAAAGCCTCTAACAAGAAACCTGACATGCATGAGTCATTACAGTACCAGAAATAGACACTGGGGTGGAGTTCTAGTACCCTCCCTTAATTCAGCTCCAGGGCCACTGCAGTATAACAGACAGTCCCAATGGGGTGGTCCTGAGTAACTGGCAATCCTATTTAATTTAGATACACACACAAGCCCAGAGAGGATGCTTCCTCAGAAAAGGCCTGCCAGGTCTCCAGAATCTAGCCACCTTGAATAGAGAAAGTTCTTCAAGTACAAAACTAAACCACAAAGTCTGGGAAGTGTAGCTAATTTTTCAAATGCTGAAATCTCAACAGAAGATAAAAGACACTTGAAGAAACCAGGAAATTTGGTTCATTTAAAGGACTAAATGTAGAGATTTATCTCTTTGAAATCTACATAAAGACAAACAGAGAAACAACATGTATCCCATTTGTTTTACAATAAAAAAAAAAGAAATCTACATAAAGGAAATAGGGATACATGAAAATTCCACAGGTAGTATCATACTTAATGGTGAAAGACTAAACTTTTCACCTAATATCAGGAACAGAACAAGGATGACTATTTTCACCACAACTATTCAACATAGTACTGAAAGTCCTAACCAGAGCAATTTGACAAAAAAAAGTGGGGGAAATTCCAAATTGGGAATGAAAAAAACACCATAATCTCTGTTTTCAAATGATATAATCTTAAATGTTACAAATTTTAAAGATTACAAAAAGGCTAACATAGAAACAAATGTCAAAAATGACATGATTTTGGCAAAGTTATAGGCTATAGAATAATTTCTTTACACTAATAACCAATCTAAAAGGGAAATTGAAAAATACTCCCACTTACTCTAGCATCAAAAAGAATAAACATTTAGAAGCAAATGTAACCTAGAAGACTTGTGCACTGAAAACTATAAAAAAAATGAGAAAGGAAATTGAAGAAAACACATATAAATTGAAAGAAATCTTATGTTCATGGATTGGAAAACAATACCATTGAACTACATATACTAACCAAAGCAATCCACAAATTTAGTGTAATCCCTATCAAAATCCCAATAGCATAATTTTCAGAGATGGAAAAGGCTATGCTAAAATTCATATGGTCCTCGGGAGACCCTGAAATAGACAGAACAATCTTAAAAAATGACAGGGTTGGAGGCTTTGTACTTCAAGACAGTGCAGAATGGACATAAAGATGGACATACAAACCAATTGATCAGAAAATGAGCCCCCAAATAAACCTTTAAATAATTTTTAGTGAGAATGCCACAATTATGCAATGGGAAAAAGACAATCCCTTCAGCAAAAGGTCTTAGAAAAACTGCATAACCACATTCAAAATAATGAAGTTGAACATTTACTATATATTATATACAAAAAAATTTATTCAAAATATACTAAGTACCTCAGGCTAAAACCTTAAATGATAAATATCCTAGAATAAAATATTATGCAGAAAATTTCAGAACATTAGATTTGGCAATGACTTCTTGAATATGATACCAAAGTAAAGGTAACAAAAGCAAAAGTAGACAAATGAGATCTTGTCAAATTTTAAAACTTCTGAACATCAAAGGAAACAATCAACAATCAAGAGTCAACCTTCAGAAAAGAGAAAATATTTGCAAATCACATGTCTGACAAATGGGTCAATATCCAGAACACATAAGAATACATTTATAACATAATACATTTATAACTCAACAATTAAAAATCCAATTCATAAATAGACAAAGTACTTGCATTCTCCCAAGAAGGTAGATGAATAGCCAAAAAACATAAGATGGTCAACATCACTAATTATCAGGAAAATTCAATCAAAACTACAATCAGAAATTATATCAAGATGATGACCACAATAAAAAGATGAAAGTGATGACCACAATAAAAAGAACACAAAATAAATTTTCATAAGAATGTAGAGAAATTGGAACCCTGTATACTGTTGGTGGGAATGTAAAATGGAACAGTCATTATGGAAAAGAGTATTCCTCAAAAAATTGAAAATAGAATTACCATATTATATTAGACAGGGATCTCTAGAGAAACGGAACAAATAGGTTATGTATATGTGTAATTATACAGGGGATTTATTAGATTGACTTTCACAGTCAGAGGCTGGGTATTCTCACAATGGCTATCTGCATGGTAGAGGAACCAGTAACTGCACAGTTCAAGAAGTTGGAGCCTCAGAACAAGAAGGACCAATGATGTAGCCCCCGTTCAAGACTGAGGGCCTGGGAACTCCCTGGAGAATCTCTGGCAAGAGTTCATGTTGGAAGAGTGAAGATGCTAGAGTCCCATGCCTTGGGCAATGGCATCAGTAATGGCCACATCCATCCAAGAAGAATTGGGCTTCTTCCACGTTTTTTTTCATTTAGGTCTCCCTGCCCATCAGGCAGTGCCACCCACATTCAGGGCGAGTCTCCCTCCTTAATTTGCTGTTCCAAGTGCCAATTAGCCTTGGAAACACCCTCATCAACACACAGAAATCTCTTAATCCTACACATCTCTTAATCCAATCAAGTTAAAAATAGAAATTACCCATCACATGTTATCCAGCAATTCCACCTCTGGGTACATATTCAATATAATTCAAAGAAAAATCTAAAAGGTATCTAGATGCCTAAGCTCTTTATGAATTATTCACAATAGCCAAGAGGTAGAAGCAATCCAAATGTCTATGAATAGATGAATAAATAAGGAAATGTAGTGTGCAATGAAATATTATGCATCCTTAAAAAAGAAAATTCTGCCAGGTGTTGCAACACTAACATTATGCTAAGGAAATTAAATCAATCATAAAAGAACAAGTAATGTATGATTGCCCTCATATGAAGCATCTAAAGTCATCAAAATCACAAAAAGAGAAAAAAGAAAGTTCCCAAAGGCAGGGGGAAGAGAAGAGGCCAAATTAGCAGTGTTCAGTGGGTACAAAAATTCAGTATTAAAAGACAAAAAATGTTCTAAAGATCTATTGCATAACAATGTGAATGTACTTAACACTATGGAACTATGTGCTTAAAAATTGTTAAGATGGTAAATTTAATGTTATGTGGAGTTGTTAAAACTTAGGAGAAATGAAAGGGATATGGAAAAAATTGGGAGTTGGGAGTCGGAGGCTTCCTAGAGACTGAGGAAAGCAGCTTTGCAGTTGACTTCTCTGGAAAGAAATGCTGTTCCCTGAGGTGTAACATAGCCCCACACTTTTCTTTATGATCTTCAGTAAAAACTGCACTGCTCACTGCTTTCTAGTGACATACATTTCCTTTGCTGGAAGATAGGAACAGAAAACACTGTGACCATGTTTGGGTTAAACTCCAAATGCTTTAATTTATCATACAGCTACTTTAGTTCTCCTCCTCTCATTTTTCCTGATTCTTGCCAATACCCTGAGGCCTATATTTCCAAATAGTCTCTTCATAAAGATTTTTACTACATTAAAGGCAATATATGCTACTCCTATAAAAAGGGGGTCCTATCAATTACAGTTTAAATAACAATTTCCCCCTCTCTCCAATAAACTTAAAACCCTCTACCAAATTACAATTGTTCATCAAGGCAAGCAGCTTTTACTAAGTCCCTGGAATTTTCACATGTATGGTGTCATCAAATAACCCCACAAAGTGTACTTTTGTCCCATTTTAAAGATGAGGAATCATTGTTTGGGAAAGTCAAATATGTTCCACAAGGTAAGAAGAGAAAACAAAGAAATGATATCCAGGTATCCCTGATACCAGAGCCCTGCTTTTCTCCTTACAGATTATTATCTTGAAGTGTCTTTTATTTTCTTACTTTTTGTGGTACATGGGGCCTCACGCACGCCAGGTAAATACTGTACCACTGAGATGCATCCCCCCACAGAATATTTACTCCATAGAAGACAGTTTGGCTTGGGTGAAGCATTAGAAAATGCTTGAACTCAGAAAACATAAAATGAATGTGTTTTTAATCAGTACCCTTATTTTATGTGTTTCAAGATAACTGAAAGCTATGAGCATACTGTTCTCAGGAAGCAGACTCATAGGCATCCAAATTCTGTGTCACCTCAAAGAACTAAAAAAAAAAAACAATTAACACACTCAGTCCCTGTGCCCTGTGGCATGCTTAGCACTCAGTCAGATAATTTACATGAAACAGAATGTCTAATTTGGAAGTTTCAGCCGAGGCACTAAGATAGGATTGATATCACATACCAAGTGATTTTTGAGAAAAAAATGCAGATTTTCAAGATCAGATCAAAGTCTGAAATTAGTTTGTACCCATAGGGAGGTATAAAAGATAGGAGGATGGTTGAGGAGAGGAATTTGTCAAGAAGATGAAGATGCTGTGCTGTGAGCTTCAACCCCTCAGTTCACAAAAGTATTAAGAGGTTTCTGCTCCTTCACCTCCAGCCTAAGAGGATGAGTGCTTCATTGGGCCACCTAAAAAGCCAGGAAACAAGGGAAGTGCTTTGGTGTGGAAGCAAAGGTGTGTTGTCATGAATATGGTCAGTAACTTCATTTGCATTCAAATCAGGTATGAGAGTTGACTGTGGACCAGATGTGGACCTCACAGAACCAGCTGAAAATCTGCCTAATCCAGTCACCTGGATGGGTGGATGAGACTCAAAGCAAGAGACTGTGTGAAAAGGACAACTGTACCCAGGATCAACTTCACAGTTGTAACCTGTGCAGACGCACAGGATCCTTTTTTCAGAAGCCTTCTCCAGCCACCTCCAATGCTTGGTTTAATGTTCTGTATATTAAAATTCTCAGTAATTCGTGTGTTAGTCAGTTTTCTACTACTGAGATAATCAACTTTAAAAGAGAAAGAGGTTTATTTTGGCTCACAGTTTGGGAGATTCCAGTCCATGATCTGTTTGGACCTTTGGCTTTGAAGTTTCTGGTGGTGGGCCAGCACATCATGGTAGGAGCATGTAAAGGATCAAAACCATTCACCTTATGGCTGGAATATAAAAAGGGGGAGAAAGAGATGGGGTCCCACAGTCCCCTTCAAGAGCACATCCCCAAGGCCACACACTCAACAGAGTACCTCACGCCTCCCTTGAGGCCCCATCTCTTAAAGTTTCCTCCAACCCCAATTGTGCTAAGCTAAGGACCAAGTCTTTGATATATATGGGCCTTTGGGTGACATTCCAGATTCAAGCTATAGGACAATTTTGTATTTGAACTTGCCTGTTGTAAATCCAAATGAGATGATATGTACAATGGGTATCTGCCATTCCCTGATGTTCCACTCACACACGTTTGTAACACACTGTGACAGAATTGCAATGGACCCACGATGCCTGGAAGTGCAGCGAGGCTCAAGGGGAGTACAAAGCAAATGTGTTAAATCATAACCTAGTAAGCAGAGGTTACCAAGAGCCCACAGGGGCCAGGCTTTGCCTCTGAATCAGACTCACTTTAAATAGACATACACAAAAGACATTCTAAGAAACACAGCTAAAGAACTCATCGAATTCATTTTTACTCCTTTTATTTCTCTCAATTAGTAAATCATCTACACTAAAAATGGTAACACAGAAGGGAAGGGAAAGATAGGCAACTCATAGTTCCTTTTCCTTACAAACTTTCCTTACTCGTTACTAAGCTCAAGGGAGTGTTAGTAGACCGTGCATGTATCAAGAAGCGAGAGAAAACAGGCAAGTTGGTGTTGTACACCATTTCCACTATTTTGTGTATATTATGTCCCAGCAACAAAATACCAACTGTGCCCTTTCAGGAACTGCATATGCAAGTTTAATGCTTTTACATGTGCTTTGAAAACTGGCATTGCAAAATACAAAGATGAACAATAAAATCATATTAATTTAACTTTTTTCCTTGAAATGACATTGAGTAGAAAATAAAAACACCATGACAAGTTAAGAAACAGACTGAGAGGAAAAAGCTTTGTATTATAGTACTTTTAAAGGCTCTTTCCCTTGCTTTTTGAACAAGGGACCATCCCTTTAATTTTGTACTAAATATTATGTAGCCAATTCCGACTGTACCACCACAGAAAACCGCTTTCCACTAATCCCTTCTCCCCCTGACAGGGAGATCCTAACACTGGAGGGTTGAAATGCAGTAGCAAGCTGGGAAAGGAGAATGATCAGCAGCGGGGAGAGGACAAGTTCCTCCCCATCCTAATATGATGGGCCCTGCCGAGGAAGAACAGAAACATTCATCATTAATGTTTTGATAATTGTTGGGAAGTGGACATTTTAATGTTTGAATAGAGGCTAGTTTTGACCTAAAGTGACTAAAGTACAGTGTATTATCTAAATATGAGCAAAGAGTAATAGAAATAGCACTCCATCCATGGGGGAAAGAAGAGATTTTTCCTCTAAATAAATTTTAAAGGAGCAATAGGGGACAAAAGCAAAGTTGCATTTTATCGTATCTCATGAGTCATGCCTGTTCAATACCCCAATTGCAAATGAAAAGAAAGTTTGAGGACATGTAATCAGAGTTTTGTCTCAAAAAAGAAAAAAAAAAAAAAGCTTTTCTTGGTTTAGAACATTTCAGTCACAAAAATTATATTGAAAATGATTAGACACCATAGCTGACTTTACCTCACAAATTACCCATATGTTCCAGCTCATGTTACAATTTCTTTGGGGAGCATTAAAATGATTTTTCAATTTTCTCACTCAATTTCTTCTATCTCTGCTGAAAATAGGAGATGACATTGGATGATAAGAGCAAGTCACTTTAAATTAGACCTACTTGACTTTGTCTTGCAGTCAATCAAATGCAGATCAACTATGGTTTTTGCCAAAGAAAAAACAAACTGTGAAAAATTCATAAAGAAGCACTTATATTTTTAGAAATATAAAGGCTTGTTTTAAAATTCCTTTATTTTTAATTTTCTGTCACACTGATAAGCTGTGAATTTTAATTTATCATTTTATCACATCTTCAAAATAAGAAAAGAGCCAAGAAATTTATTTCTGAAGGAAAAACACAATAAGGTTTCTATTATTACACATATCTTTGAAATGTAAAACTGTAAGTATTTCAAACAATCCACCAAGCCCCTACTGATCAATAAATGTTATTTCTGTGCCTTTTTCAGTAGAATAGAATTTCATACATAACTTCCAAAACCATGTAAAAGAGCACAAAAGCTCTTAAATTATTTTGAAAGAACTAATTGATATAAAAATTTTATTTTTAATTGAAATTCTGAAAACAAGTCAATGTTGCAAAGTTACAAAACATGAACATTAGGTTTAGAGCAAATAACAAATGCAATACATATGGACTCGGAATGTGTTAAGAATCTGCTGATGACACAAAAGTTCATGAATAAACAAATGTGGACTTTATGAGGTGTGTCTGTCAGATGATGTTCCCTCTTTGAAATTACAGAGAAGCATTAAATAGCGAGAAATTCTAAGTCTGCCAAAAGTCCTTTATGGTTTCTTTTTTGAATTTTTCTTAATTCTATATCATCCTTACCCAGGCTGAGTATCCCTTGACTCAAATGCTTGGGATAAAAAATGTTTGACTTTTCATATTTTTGGATTTTTGGAATGTTTGCTTCTATGTAACAAGATACCATGGGATTGGGACCCAAGCCAATGCAAGAAATTCAGTTATGTTTCGTATACACCTCGTACACAAAGCCTAAAGGTTAATTTTAATAGTCTTCTCAGTGTGCCTGTGCTCGGGCCCTGGTCCTGTACAGAGGTCAGGTGGGTACTTTCCCATTGTGATGTTATATAGGTCTTCACCAGGTTTCAGCATTTGGAGCATTTTGGATTTGGGGTTTTGGTGTAGGGATGCTTGCCCTCTAGTGCAGAAGCTTTCTAGGTGATATTTTATTGACTATTTAATTTATGTGACAGACATTGTACAAAGCAGTAAGGAACAAAAATTAGCTCCTTCAGACTGATACAGTTGTGAGATACAAATGTAGGACATGCAATTAAATTTGAATTTCAGATAAATAATAAATAATATTTTAGCATAAGTGTGTCTCATTTCATTCATGGGTTATGTCTTTCTTTGCCCTAAATGGCAACCCTAGACTTAGGGGCCTGAGTTTAGTTCCTATACTGCAAATTCAGCCCTTGAACATCTGCAGGCAATCTGCTGAGTGTCACTGCCTGCCCTCTGCTGTGTCCTCCTTCATCTCTCTTCTGTGTTGGCCTATTTTTCCTGAAGCTTATCTATTCCTCTTTTTTGGAATAATATCTTTCCTTGACAAAATACATTTTCAAATAACTTCCATAACTAATGAAGTATGGTAGGTAAAACATTCCCAGTCCTTACATGTTTCGCCGGATGTTTACTCTGCCATCACGTTTAACTGGTAATTAATTGGAGTATAGAATTCTGGATTAAAAATTATTTTCCCTGAGAACTTTGAAAACATTACCCTTTTGTAATACTAGTATCCAGTATTAGCAATGAAAAATCCAAAGTCATGCTGATTCTCATTCTTCTGTAGATGTTTTGTTTTGGTTTTGTTTTCTGAAAACATTTATAAACTTCTCTTCATTCTTGGTCGTGTTAATTTGTTAGGATGGCCATAACACAGTACCACAGACTGGGCAATTAAAACAGTAAAAATTTATTTTTCACCATTCTGGATACCAGAAGTTCAAGCTCAAGGTGTGAGCAGGTTCACACTTTCTTCCGAGGTCTCTCTCCTTAGCAGATGGTCACCTTCTCACTTTGTCCTCACATTTGTCTCCATCTGTGTTCTCTGGGTCCTAATTTTCTCTTCTTTAAGGAGATCAGTTATGTTGGATCAGGGCCCACCCTAGTGAGCTTCCTTTAACTTGATTACCTCTTTAAAGGCCCTTTATCCAAATACAGTCACATTTTGCTATACAAGGAGTTAGAACTTCAATATATGAGATGAGGTGGGGCAAGTTCAGCTCACATAGCTTATTCTCAGATTTTATAGTAGTATTTCTGGGCATTGGTTATATTTTCTTTTACGTTGTTGATGTCTTAGTGGGCTCTCTCCATTTAAAGGCTCTGGGAAATTCTCTCCTATTACTTCCCTAACAGTTTTCTCTTCCTCTTTATCTGCCCTCTCTTTCTGGAACTCTCAATCGTCAGTAGTTGTTTTAGCAGCATAGGCTAAATGCTCTAACAAAAAACTCCAAAAACTTAGTAATGTACTACAACAAGGAATTAGCTCTTACTGATGTGCTTGACAAAGGAGACAAACTGTGGGCTACAGGAGAGCAGAGGTCCTGTGCCAATCCGTAACTCAGGGACCCAGGTTCCTCCAGATAGTGGCCCTTAGAGCATCAGAGTCATTTTACTGCACACTCTATACCCTCTATACTGCATTCAAGAGCAGTGGGCAATCTCACAGGAGATTTTAGGGTTAAACTGTAGAAGAGGCATCTATCACTTCTGCCAGGACTCAGAGCTGCAGCGGAAGTTGGGAAATGTA
This sequence comes from Sciurus carolinensis, assembly GCF_902686445.1. Lineage (NCBI taxonomy): Eukaryota > Metazoa > Chordata > Mammalia > Rodentia > Sciuridae > Sciurus > Sciurus carolinensis. The sequence continues at coordinate 146,007,829 of NC_062214.1, forward strand.
AGAGAGCAATGAGCCAAGGGTGGAGGATTTCTCAGACAGTGCAAGGCTCTCCCTGTCTCTTGTAGGAGAATGTTCATTACTAGAGGCAGGAGAAAGTAAGGGGATAGGGCAACTGTTTACGTGCCCTGGTTATTATCTTTTATTTTGCCAGTTTACCACAAATGTCTAGTGAGTCTTGGATTCCAATAGTTACTTAAGAATGGGCCAAGACATTTGCAAATAAATGGGTGGAATTGGAGAATATCATGCTAAGTGAAATAAGCCAAGCCCAAAAAACCAAAGGCCAAATGTTTTCCCTGATAAGTGGAAAATGATATATAATGGGATTGGGGTGGGGAGTGAGAGAAGAATGGGGGAACTTTGGATTATGTAGAGGGAAATGAGAGGGAGGGTGGTATGAAAAATGGTGGAGTGAGACAGACATCATTACTCTATGTACATGTATGATTGCATGAATGGTATGAATCTACATCATGTACAACCATAGAAACAAAATGATGTACACCATTTGTGTATAATGAATCAAAATGCAGTTTGTAAAAATTAAAAGATAAATTAAAAAAAAAAAAAGAATGGGCCAAGAGAACAATTGAACTGTAGTGAGCGACCAGAGTACGAATATGGAGAGTCTTGCTAACTCTTCTAAGTTTTCCTGATGCATTCAATTCCAATAAGTAAGAAAAATACATCTGTTTTTAATCTTTTAAAATTTAAGTGATACATAAATATATAAAATTATACATACTTATGGGATACCATGTGGTGTTTGGATACATGCTTGCATTGTATAATGTTTAAATCAGAGTGAACATATCTATGTCCTCAAACATCTATCACTCCTTTATGGTAAAAACATTCAAAATCATTTCTTCTAGTTTTTCGAAATATATAGTACATTGTTATCTATTGTCACCCTACTATGCACACAAGAACTTCTTGCTGCTTCCTAACTCTACTCTCAACTTCTATAAAATCAAACTTTTTTAGATTCTACATATGAATGAGATCAGACAGTACTTGTCTTTGTGCCCGGTTTATTCCACTTAGCATAACGACCTCCCGTTCCATCCATAATGTTGCAAAGGACAGGACATCAACCTTCTTACAACTGTATATAGGAACCACATTTTCTGTATCCATTCTTCAGTTCACCATCTGTGTTTCGCAGTATGCCAGGGGCATCTGTACTTGTGCATATAGAATTTCAGTCAGATTCCTTGTTTTAAGTGCCAATGTCACCCTCTATTAAACTTGGTGTTCTAAGTCCTAGGTCTCTTCAGTTCTGTGAACAAGTAGATTGGTGCCCTCCATGGCTATAAATTTTTAACCTGATTGGAGGGAAGGGGGTTCCTCATCTCTGCTCATCAGACAGTTACAATCCATGTGGCTTTATGAAATCTCTTACCATTAATTGCTCCTTCTCTTCTCTTTGTTTTTTATAACTTATGTTTTTTTCTTATTCCTTTCCTAATAATTCAATAGGTCCCAGGAAAAGGTAAGGTTGTATATCCACACGGCTCCAACATCTCACAACCTCTGATCAGGAGTCAGGCTCCAACCTGTGGCATTTTCTCAGATTCCAGGCTCTGAGCTCTGACCATAGGAGTGGAGCCAAGGAATGCACCCCCATTGAAAAGTTATCCAAACTTACTTAATGGTTCAGGATGGAGAACCAGGCCAGGAAATGGGCAAAGAGGAGATGAATAGGACTGAAATGGTGGTGGAGGGAGGGAGGGAGATGAGAAATTCAGGTCAAACATCCCCACGTTGGATCCAGAGAAATTTCCTTGTGAATAGGCTTAAAAATATGCAGATCTTTCAACATTTTAACTTGCTTATAAAACTCTTATGATCCTTATCTTAGAAAGTAGATACTAATATATTGTTTTGCCCTCTCATCCCCATGGGTTTAGGCTGATAGTTCTCAAAATGGGCTAAACCAGAATCGCCCAGGAACATATTAAAAACAAAAATTCTCTGGTTCCATTCCAGTCTGCTAAGTCAGAAGCTTTGGGTGTTGCATTTTAACAGCTGCACCAGGTGATTTTGATACAAGCTAAAATTCAGAACCTCTTGTCTAGCCTAAGAGAACTCAACTTCAATACACATAGGCACACAATTGTGTATGCTTGCAGTCCTTGGGAGAGGGAACAGAGAGAAAGAGGTGTCCCAGGGTGACAGTGGAATTCAGGGAGAGAGCTGTCATGTCCTCTAGGAAAAATTCAGCTTGAAGAACTGAAATTCAAATCATTATAACCCTCTAAAAAAACAGAAAGAGACCTATTTAAAAAAAAATAGAGAAAAGAAATATTGAATTTATTTTATAATTATCAGTTGATCTTTTAGGTATTTGTCACAGCCTTCTTTTTCCATATTTCTTTCATCTTTGGTTCAGAGAGGCAGAATTTTGACAGGTTTTGGAACCAGCCACCTCTAATTTCAAATCCCAGTTCCCTTACTTTACTAGCTACATAACCCATGGCATGTTAACTGTCTTAATTTCCCTCATCTATAAAATTGGATATCTAGTCATTGGATCTCTTTCATTAGACTGATGCATGGGTTAAATAAGTTCGACTATGTAAAACATTTAGTCCCCAGCACATAGTCCTATATAAATGTAAGGGACTGACTTAGTACGCATTTGATTTTTTATCTCTATCATGCTTTATTCGCGTCTTTACTTCTTACGTTATAATAAGAGAAGAAATTTGTTTCAAAATCTGTATATTTAACATATCATGGACTTAGCAATTTCAGTTGGAATAAAAGAACAATGTGACAGTGTCATGCTGAAGTGCCAGAAAATCCTTAATTGTCTTCATTTCATTTTATTTTTGCTATCTTTGAATTAATTGTTATGAATTGTTTCCATGGGGCACACAGACTGAGCCTAAGAATCTTTTTTTATTTTTTCCTTATCTCCTTCTTGGGTGATTTCCTAAGATTTCTGTTAGTAGACTCATTCCACTTCAGCACAATGGAACAACTTATACCAAGCCAGTTTTCTCAATAAGAGGGTGCATCATATCACCAGGGGAGCTGGTTCAAAATAAATATCCCTGCCATAGCCTACCCCAAGGCTTAACAAACTTACTTAGAAAGTATGCTAGATATGTCCTTAGAAAAGCTTTCCCAAGTGATCAGGGTATTCTGCTTCTATCCACATCAATCCTGTCTCCCACACATCTTGTACACATACAACCACAAACCACTGTTCTAGAGAGCAGCTTGCTCCTCAGTAGAATCATTCAAATCATACATTCCATGTGAAAAAGAAGAGCGTGGTTGTCAACAGCTCCATGGTGGAACCAGGTTGGGTGTAAACTCAGGCTCTTATATGTGTGATCTTGGCCTACTCACTCCCTAACACTACTGATGATAGTAGTAGTCAAGTAGCGCTACATGTCTTCTGTGTCCCAAGCCCTGTGCTAAACACTAAGGATGGGTTAATCTTTCAGCAAACCTATAAATCAGATGCTATTATTATCCTCATTTAATGAATGAGCAAATTAAGGGTTAGAAAGTAAATAATTATTAACTTGCTTAGAGTTATAAAGCCAATCCGTGATGGAATTTAAATAATACAAAGGCCATCTAATTCTAAGATCTATGCCTTTGGCTACTTCATTGTACTGATTCTCAGAAATACAGCGAAAGTGAGAGAGAGAAACTTAAGAAAAAAAGGAGTCCTTGAGCCAGGCACGGTGGCACATGCCTGTAATCCCAGTGGCTCAGGAGGCTGAGGCAGAAGAATCGAAAGTTCAAAGCCAGCCTCTATAAAAACAAGGCACTAAACAACTCAGTGAGACCCTGTCTCTAAATACAATACACTATAGGGCTGGGGATGTGGCTCAGTGACTGAGTTCAATCCTCCCATACCAAAAATAAAAGGAGTCCTTGAATCTTAGAAAGAATTCAGAATGAAAATCTATTATTATTATAATTTATTATTATTTTAGTATTAACCTAAAACTGTGCTAGAAACTAGAAACGACTTGGAAACCAAGGATGTTTGCTAATGTACAAAGGAAAATAATGTGGTGGTTGCCCCTATGAACATGAAAGGAATTCCCATCTATCAGCTTCTCCTCCACAACTGAACTAGGATGATGAATGGCAGATGTGATGTCATTGTCACATTTGGCCTTTTAATAGACTTCTCCTGAAAGCACTGAATGGAAATACTGTGACAGCTCTTCAGCAGATAGAAAGCATCAAATCCAAAACTGGAACAAGAAGTCACACAGCTCTGTGGAAGGAGAGTCTTCAGAGGGGATAAAGAAAAGAGGACAGTAAAACAAAATATTTTGGAGAAGTTGAAAATAAAACATAAAGAAAAAAATATAAGCTAATTTTGTAGATATACACAAAAAAAGTTAGAACTTCTTGGTTCTGTAATTAACACTATTTACCCAGTTACAGTTAAATGAATACAACTTCCAGCTTTCAACTTTCTAAATCAACCTATTGATTAATCACACAAGATTTAGCTCTGGTTGCAAAACAGAACATAGCTGTAATTGTTAAGTCAAATTGGGCTCAACTGTGAGAAAACCCAAAATAGTTTTGACTTAAACATAATAGAGGCTTATCTTTCCATGTGAGCAGAGCCTGCAGTAGTCTGGGGCTGGTCTGGAACCTCTCATTAGAAGGCATCCAGGTCTCTTCCACCAATACAAGACTTCTGCCTCAGAACCCATTGATGACTGCTCAAACTAGCACATTCACATTTTAAATAGTAGGAAGAAGGAAGATGTAGAGAAAAATACAGCTTCTCCCTTTAGGGACATTTCCTGGAATTCACACTTTCCTCCTACAGGGTAACCACAGGTCCACACCTAGTCACAGGGAGACTGGGAAAGGAAGGTTTTATTCTAGGCAGCTGTGTGTTCAGGTAACTAGAGCTCCTTCCTATTGATAAGGAAGAAGGTAGGAATGAATACTGGGTGACAATATCTGGCCTTTGTCACAATTATCATCTTTGAAAATGTAAAAGAACAGATGACAAAATCTACAAGAAAATAGTAGGTAAGAAAGCTGAAGAATGTAAATAGTTACAAAATAAGGCATTAAGAAATACTACTTATATTTACAAAAATTATAAGTTCAAGTAAGAAATTTGAACTACAATAGTAATTTGGCTATTAGAGAAAAATGAATGAAGGTGGGGAATTAATATTAAGAAAGCTAAATCATAATTGTCTATATTCTCTCTGGGAAACAGCTAGCAAGGGGTTAGAAGGACAGGTATGAGAGAAGGTACAGTGAGAGTCAACATACCGAGTGTGGAGAGTCTGCAAATTTAAAACATAAAGAAAAATTAATAAAATTTGTTTGAAGTGTCCAGGAAAAGTTGACTTCTAAATTAAAGACTTGCAGATTTATTCCATTTATGAATTCCCCTCCTCTCATACACATCGAAAATTTAATCTTCTCATGATTCTTATGCATGGGAGAAGTGATGATGATACATCTTAATTAAGAAGAAGTGAAAATTGAAGTTGAATTATACACAGAAATGACACAGTAACTTTTATCTGCAAAATCCTCTAAAATGCCAAAAGTCTCTTTCAGAACCCTTCGAGCATCTCTATCCACCTCTTCATTTTCTACTCAAAACTGACTTCCGATAGGCAATAAAATTAGGGGAAAAGTTTAAGTTACTTTCTTCCCTTTTTAGGATCTGCTCCGCACACCTCTGGGGAGGGAAAGTCAAGCTGATCACCAGCAACCTGTGATTCAATCATCACAGATACTTAATGAAACCTCCATAGAAACCAAAAAGGAGGTTCTGAGAGCTTTCTTGTACAGGCGAAGGTGCAGGGAAGGTGGCTGCCACAGGGCACACCAAAGCTCCACATCCCGTCCCACATTCCTTACCCTTTGGGTCACTGTCTGCCTGTTCAGTTGTATTCTTTAAGATATCCTTTGAAATAACTCAGCAATCTCAAGATCAGACAACCAACAGAGGTGACCTAGGAAATGAACCCACACACAGAAAGTTTGACACCCGGCTTTTCCTACTCTGGTGTTTTTCAGAAATTAGTAATATGATCCTTTCTTGTTCAAGAGTTACACTGGAGAAATTTGCCATTTGATAATCTAGATGATAAGTCTTGGTAAGTGATGGTTATTAACAGAGTAAGTGGCATGAATTAGCATGAACAGGATATCTCCTTGGCTGAGAGACCAAAACCTTAAAATACTTATCTGTGTTATTTAATTTAATTATTCGATCTTCCCTTTCTGGTGTATGGCTTATATTGATTCTATGGAACATACCAATAAATTATGTGGACACATAGTTAATAAATCATTATGCATATAAATAAATAACTTCATTATTAATACTGAAATGTTAGGAAAGATATTCTCTCAATGTTTTAACATTTTTTATATTTATATACACCTTATGATACTTTAAAAGATGTCATAATGTTGTCTCAAGTTTATTAGGTTTGGAACTTCAGCTGCATTATGGGTTAAATAGGCTTGGGGTCAAGCACAGTGGCACTGGCCTGTAATTCCAGCAACTCAGGAGGCTGACACTGGAGGATCTTAAGTCCAAAGCCAGCTTCAAGGGGGGTTTTCAAGCACTAGAGGCTGGCTTCGAACTTGAGATCCTACAAAGCTATAGTAAGAAAAACAGCATGGTATTGGCACCAAAAAGGACATGCAGACCAATGGAACGAATAGAAGACACAGAGGCACACCCACATAGACACACAGAGGCCCCATAAATATACATCAGAGAAAAGATAGTCTCTTCAACGAATGGTGGTGGGAAAACTGGAAATCCATGTGTAACAGAATGAAATTGAACCCCTATCTTTCACCTTGCACAAAACGCAACTCTAATTGGATCAAGGACCTAGGCATTAGATCAGAGACCCTGTATTTACTAGAAGATAAAATAGGTCCAACTCTTCATCATGTCGGCTTAGGAAACAACTTCCTCAACAACACCCCTAAACTGCAAAAAAGTAAAATCAAGAATCAATAAATGGGGTAGTATCAAACTGAAAATCTTCTTCATAGCAAAGGAAATAATCAAGAACATGAACAGAGATCAGAGATCCTACAGAATGGGAGAAAATCTTTACCATCTGTACCTCAGATAGAGCATTAATCTCCAGGTTATACAAAGAACTCAAAAAACCTAACACCCAAAAAATAACCTAATCAATAAATGAGCAAAGGAACTGAACAAACACTTCACATAAGAAATACTAATAGTCAAAAAAATATGAAAAAAATGTTCAACATCTCTAGCAATTAGAGAAATGCAAGTTAAAACTACAATGAGATTCCATCTCACTCCAGTCAAAATGATAATTTTAAAGAATACAAGTAACAATAAATGTTGGCAAAGATGTGGGGAGAAAGGTACTCTCATACATTGTTGGTGAGGCTGCAAACTGGTGCAACCACTGTGGAAAGCAGTATGGAGAATCCTCAGAAAACTTGGAATGTTTGACCCAGTTATCCCACTCCTTGGTCTATACCCAAAGAACTTAAAAGCAGCATACTACAATGATGCAGCCACATCAATGTATATGGCAGCTCAACTCACAATAGCCAAACTACAGAAATAGCCTAAGTGCCCATCAATGGATGAATGGATAAAGAAAATGTGGTATATATACATGATAGAATATTATTAATCCATAAAGAAGAATGAAATAATGGCATTTGCCAGTAAACTGGAGAATATCATGCGAAGTGAAATAATCCTAAAAAACAAAAGCCAAAATGTTTTCTCTGATATTTGGATGCTAACCCAAAACAAGGGAGGGTAAGGAAGGGAAGAATAGAAATACACTGGATTAGACAAAGGGGAAGGAAGGGAAGGAAGGGAGGAGAGAAATAGGAAGGAGGGTAGAATTAATCAGACAATTTTTCTTGCCTTGTATTTGAATACACAACCAGGGTAATTCAGCATCATGTACAACCATGAGAATGGAATCCTAAATAGAATAAGTTATACTCTAAGTATATATAATTTGCCAAAATGCATTCTGTAATATATAACTAAAAAGAACAAATTATTAAAAAAAAAAAAAACTGCCTCAGCAACTTAGAGAGGCCCTATGCAACTAACAAGACCCTGGGAATGTTGCTCAGTGGCTAGGCACTCCTAGTTTCAATACCCAGTACCAAAAAAAAAAAAAAAAAAAAAAAATATATATATATATATATATATATATTCTTGGGAATATAACTATCATACAATATAGTTTCACAATATAGTTTTTTGGAGGCTTGGGGGTGGGACTAGGGATTGAACTCAGGGACATTTGACTCTGAGCCACATCCCCAGTCCTGTTTTGTATTTTATTTAGAGGCAGAGTCTCACTGATCTGCTTAGTGCCTCACTTTTGCTGAGGCTCGCTTTGAACTCCTGATCTTCCTGACTCAGCCTCCCAAGCCACTGGGATTACAGGCATGCACCACCACACCCAGCACAATGTAGTTTTTTAATGAGAAAATATGTCCTGAGTGTCAAACAAGTGATTCATAAAGACTTTTGAAGCACAAACTATCTTTACTCCTTAATTCACCTGAGAATTCTAGATATACAAGAGCACCTTGAAAGTTGATATCATGGTGACGAAGGCATAAATTGATAAATAAGATAACAAATAACACCAGATGTGATTTTTTTATAGTGTCATTTTGTACTATCTATAAAAAAAAAATAGCATATATTTTTGGAACAATGCCATGTCTGGAATCTTGCAGTTTTGTGTAACATCAGCAGGATAAAACCTAATGTCAGCAAAGTTTTCCTGGGCTGGTCATAGCTCACGAAGGGAGGATGTCAGTTTGCCAGAGAGAAAATGACATGCCAAGCAATGCCACATCAAGTACTGAATGCTACCGTTCACAATATAGAACAAGACTCAGTCACATACGCCTCAATTATGGGAAGTGGTTTGACAAAGTTTACCAATTAATCATGAATTCTTAGCTTTCCATGAAAATGACTTAGCAAATAGTTTTTGACCATTCAACAGATCTCCAAACTTTAAGTATTAAAATATGGGGAAATGGGCATAAACCCATTGGGGTTTCACTGGATTTCATTTTTTAAAAATCTTAGATTTTTTTTCCCCAATTAAAATTAGATTTATGCAGCAGATGCCTTTAATCTGAAGTTTTAGAAAGCCCAAGTTTATAGCAACAGAGCTTTGAGTTGACTCTTAGCTCAGTAAGGATTATACTTCTTGGTTTACATAAACAAAGGCTCAAACTTCTTTGGTAAATACAGCCATGCAAATTTCTTTATGTGGGGAAAGGATCTTTATAAAATACCAAAGGACTAAAGAAAATTTCCACAAATCTCTCAAGGAAAACTTTGTTATCCTTGATTTCTTTTCCCTTTATATTACTTTGTTCTCTAGCAGTTCACAAGAAGAAATCTGCCTTCAGAACAGCAAGAATCACTGACTTCAGAATATTTCATTTTATCCTGGGATTGTTAGAACAAAACATCATAACAAGTAGTGAAATTATTCAATCGAATTCTCTGGACTTTAGCTGTTTCTCTTTGGCATATTTACCTACAGTTTAACTAAAATTGTTTTGACTATTTTGGGTAAAATTGCTCTCAAAACAAGCTGTCTTTGAAGAAAATTATATATTTATTGCATTCCATTCATGACTTTTTCTTACATCTTAATTTTACTTTGCAATTTAAGGATCATATGGAAAGCACAATATGGGATATGTTCAGTCTCTTCTATCAGGGAGAGAAAACTGTCTTGTATTTTTAGAGGGAACTTCATTCCTTTGTTTCAAGGTAACATGTTTTAAATTTTTTTATGAGAGTTGATTAATTACCCATCTGTTTTCAAAGAGGGAATCCATTCATTAAGCCTCTTCTTTAACTTGCCCTCTTAAATTTCATAGTTGCTTTCATCTCCTTCCCCAGTCTCCCATTATTAAACAATCTTTTAACCAAGTTGGTCTGTTTTCAATAATATCTTACATATAGATTGTTTTCTTCTCTACCCGACCAGCCACATCTCTCCTGAATTCTAGAACTATAAAACTGCCTACTGGGATGCCTCCCTGGATGTCCCAAAGAATCATAACCAAATATGTTATCTTACCTTTATGTTTTAAACCCTGCCCTGTGAGCATCTTTTCAATAAATGACACTCTCATCACCTGAGCCAGACACCAAAATTATCCTGAACCCTTCCCCATTTTCTATTTCCCAAACATCCAATGATGAGGATCTGTTATGTAAGAATGGTCTCCTCAGAGCCCAGCAGAAACATGAAAAGTTGAAGATCTTTTAATCCCATCCCACATTCTATTTCCCTACACAAATGGGAGTCTTTTTTTTCTTAAACTTGGGGAGATTGTTCTGGGTGAAGGAAACAGAACATGGGCCCCAGAACTTGGGATAGATGCCGAATTAGTATGGAAATGGGGAGCAGTATGGTATCTATTTTCCAACCAGTTCAAAGAGTTAGTTCTGCCCCTCTGCAGAGAATGAGATCCAAACAAACCAAAAGACCAACACTCTCTTGATGAGGGTGATTGTTCTGATCTCACCACTTAGCCCATGACCTGTGCATTTGCCTATTACTTGGTTTTCCTATCTGGTGACAACACTTCCTTTGGACCTCCAAAAAGCTACTGGAAGTGGTCTTTCCAAAGCATTAACATAGTGATTTCATTCCCCTACAAATGAAATGTCAAAAACTACCTGTAGCTTTCAAGCGACACACCAATTTACTCTCCTCCTCTTCCTATGAGTCCAAATGTGTTGACTCTATCAAACAACTGGCATTTACCTGATTATACCCTACTCTTTTAGGCCACCATGAATCTACATAGCTGTCCCTGTTCCATGGGTTGCCCTTCTTCTTCTCCATATAGCCAATATGCTAACATTTATTTATTCTTAAAATAAACTTAGGCATTGCCCTCTGAGGAAAGCCTTTCCTGGTGCCTAGAAGGATTTATATGCATTTAGTCTCTGTTCCAAAGCACTCCACCTTTATCTCTACCACACTCATCCCATTACTTATCTCTCACTCCTGAGAGATTATAAGGTCTTAGAGTATTAGTCATCTAATACTGATGATGCATAATAGATACACAATAAACTTTTCTGTATAAACAATATAACATTGTTTTCATAGAAACATATTTTTCTAGTTCCAAACAAATTGATAAACAAATATATTTTGTGAACTCAATCTGTTCATAAGTTTTATAGGCTCTATTCTGGGAAACTGAAAGTCACTTACTCACCACACAAGAATAATCAGTTATCAAAAATTATGATCACATACACCAACTTTGAAACTGCACCAAATAAAATTTAACTTTTATTAATTTGGCACCTTCTTCATATTTCAAATACCTCATAGGCATAATCATAAATATCAACTCCCATTATATTATAGATAAAAGATTTCTTACATAATGATGATTTTTAGCCTAAATACCAGAACATTTGGTGTATCAACATTTATTACTTTGCCAGAATTAATTCTAAGTTGCATGTCATGCATTTCACAAGGAGTGAGCTGAGCTATAACTGCCACCAAAGCAAACACTACAAAAATTTTAAAACAAAAGGTATGGTGGTATTCTAGACTCCAACCCTAAATTCAGTTGGAACTGCAATGAAATTTGCCTTCCTTTTGTCAAATTGTAATGTAGTTACGAACACATCATGTCAGCAATCTCTGTGCTGTAAAATGCATAGAAATTTCATTATATGTCCTCCTGAGCTAAATGTCTCTATTTTTAGGTATGTACAACATATCTATTTGTTGAAAATCATTTGATCAACTTACTAGTGATCAACTGTTTAAACAACATTAACATTTAGGTCCAAAGGACCAAAAAAAAGTCCTTTTTCTATCTTGCTAAGCATTTCATATTTTCAGAAATACTGGATACATATTTTTCCAAATAATCATAAAAGGGTTCTTCCTAGACATTGTGCTAGAAACACAATATCTAGTTATAAATATTATTTTACAAAAAATCCTTTATTTGAATGAATTGTGTATGCCCTGTGCACAGTTAGCTGACTATACTATGATTTAAAATGCTTTCCATATTAAAGTACACATTGTTATTTCATGTATGAAAATGAAGCTATTGAGCTGCCAACAGTGTGACTTGCATTTTGAGCTGCTTTTCCAAGCAAGAAATAGGTTCTCTCTTAGCCACCTACAATTCGGTTAGTGACAAGTTACCTACCTGAATTCCTAGCATTTTCTATAGCTACAAAACAGAAATTTATTCTGCCTAAAAAAAAATAGGGACTTGAGAAGACTGAACTGACGATATGAGTACTAGGCTATAAACAAGGTAGCTAGCCTTAAAGACCTACCATCTTAGTCCATTATGACTACTACAATAAAAAATCCATTTGCTACATGGCTCAAACAATAAACATTTATTTTTCACTGTTCTAGAGGTTGGGAAGTCCAAAGTACTAACTGGTTGGGTGTTGAGGTCTCAATTCCTGGTTCACAGACAGCAATCTTCTCACTGTGTCCTCCCATGGGGGAAGGGATGAGGTAGCTCTCTGGAGTCACTTCTATAAGAGAACTCATTCAATTCACAAGAGCCTCATCCTCGTGACTTATCTCCCAAAAGTCCTACTTCCAACTAACATAACACTGCAGATTAGATTTCAATACATGAATTTGGGGGGATGCACACATTCACCATACAATGCTAATCGAAACTCAACAAAGCAAATTGTACATTCTGAATGTGATATGGATGCTCTTCTCTCACAGAGATACCAATATTATAATCACAGATGCTCCCAATGATACCCATGGGTATCCCAATTATATACATATATTATGATCATGGCTGTTCTCACTTAAAAATTAAACTCCAAAGCTCTAGTCATCAGTAAATACCGACAGCATTTAAAATAGCTAAACTAACAAAACATTAAATTAGCACATACTTCTTCAATGTGAATTCAGCATGAACACTAATCCTTTGAGGCATGTGGAATCTTGATTGGTATTTGTCACCAGCTAACGTTATGTCTCCCCTTTGGAGAGAGTTTTTTTCCAGATGATAAGACTCTTTTTCACACTTTGCAATGTTTTTTTTTTTTTACTAGCATGTCTCCACGAAATGGGCCTTTTTATTTTTAGCTTTGCCTAGATTAAATTCCCTTTGATGTATATTTCAAGCCTCTCCTCTGACTAGCTCAGCATTAGAGACCTTACTAAATCCTTATTCAAATGGCAGGCACGGCACTGTTCCCTTCTCTAATCACAGCAGCCATCCTCTAACAGAAGCTATTCCAAGGCTCTTGGAAAAAAAAAGAAAAACCATGTTTAATCTATGAGGAGAAATTTAAGGTGGCAGGATTTTATATCTCTAATGTATACACATGTGTATAAGATATACAACACGTGAGAAAGTGCCGCTTGCGTCTTTTTTGTTTTATTTTATTACAAAAGCAGTTGTAGAACTTATGCACTGAATTACAATAATTCTAGCTTAATTTGAGTACTGTGGGACTTGGAATATAATGTCTAAGGATCACCTACAACACGAAGTTCAAATGAAGGACTGAGATCTCAGACAAAGACAAATTGGGAGGTAATGAAATAGCCAAATTTATAAAATTACTTGTCCCTCATTCTTTCTATCATGAGGGACCTTTATTTACTTAACTTGCCATTTTCAAGGAAGCAGTATGGGAGAAAATTAAAGCACTATCAACTTCTACCAAAGGGACTGTCATACAGAGGTAACAGAAGTACTTAATCCCTAATAGTTTGAATAAGTATTTTTTCAAACTTGTGTTTCTATATGTAGTTGACAATAAAAGTTCACTTTCTAATTCGTATAAACCCCAAAAGTTTTTTAATGCCCTCTTCATATATTATCTTACTTCCAAAATTAGAAAAAAATATTTTCATTAGGGCTTCAAATTTTACTCCAGCACATCTCTAATGGATCAAAATTTATTCTTTGATTAAACATTACAAACTGAGAACATGTCTTAAGCACATTAAGCATTTACATTAAGTAAATGCTCTAGGGAGAATAAATATAAAATAACCACTTATGACTTCTGTTCAGAGCCTATGAACATAGGAAATAGCCACTGACTTCATTTGTAACTTACTGGGTAAATGACATATGTGTATCAATATACATCAAGACAGAATGACACTAGAGTGGAAATATAATAAGTTGTAAGAGTCAAAGTTGGAAGAAACCTCACCAGATTAGGAAAAGTTACAACTTTCTGGAAGGAAATTGAGAGGTATCTTACGATTGACAATGAATTATAGAGGTAGACAAAAAGAATCTAAGATGTAAGAGATAAAGTGAAACCAAAATCCCCGCAAAAGTATGAGGTGTAGAGGGAACAATACATAGCAGTCCAACTTGGTTAAACCACAGAGTCCAGGGGAAAAAGAAGAGGAAATTAAGTTAGAAAGGGTAATTTCATGGGAGGCAAAAGAATTTGTATTTTCATAGAAGTATAGAATTTTATACCTGAAAGAAACTATAGAGCCCTCTAGAACAACCCACTGATTTTTCTGTTGCAAAAACAGATGCCCAGACATAACATGAATTTTCTAAGATTACACTTCTAGTTAGTGGCAAAGCCAAGAAATGAATAAAAATCTCCAGACCCCCAATCTAAAGCTCCTTCCTCTCCAAAGCTCCTTCCTCTCCAAAGCACATTCAGAAGTGTGTTATGCAAAGAGCACCCTAGCAGTATCTAAAGAACAGATTGAAAATGAGAAAGAAAAGAAGTAGAAATTCTATTTAAGAGAGCTAATAGAGTAATCCAGGTGGGCAATACCGAGGACCTGAGCTAAAATGAGAGTAATGAGAATGGAAAGCAGCAGACAAATTTGAGCAGCATTTCTCAAGTCAGTGGTTCTGTGGGGTGTTAATAAGTGATGGAAGGTGGGGAAACAGTTCTTGTTTATTTAATTTTGGAAATGCTTGGTTAAACCAAGATACACAAATGTCTTCACTATAAGGTTTTTAAGAGCCTTTATTATACTCTAATGGGCTAAGAATTTCTGAGATGGAGAGAGGAGAAATGGCATTATCCAAAGGTTGTTAAGCAGAGAATAATTTTAATGAAATAATTGTTAAAGTAAGTTCTCACAGAAAAAAACTGTTTGTGAAACACCATGTTAAAAACATGATGAATGTGAAGGATTTTGCAAAAGATTGTATCAATATGGAAAAAAAGACGTGAAAAATTGACTCTTCAGATTCACAAGTCTGAGTGTGGGAACGAGCTGGCTTCTTTTAACACCTCTGTTTCGTCAGTATCAATAACAAAAAGCCTGTCTGCATCTTAGCCAGAATTTCTTGTTGTTTTGTAATCTCAACCAGTTGGGAGGTAATCTCTTAAAATTATTTGGAAAACATAGTTGTTTTCTAAATGAGTAAACATTTTTCAGCCCCAGAAACATTTAAAATTAAAAACAGAAATGTTTAAAAGAATCAAAACTGTCATTTAACTGTCATTTAATGCTTGTTTACATGTTGGTTTCATATACATGTTCTTTAAGAATATTTGACCTATTCAAATAACAGTTCAGACATAATTTGCATTTAAAATATATGATTGAATTTAGACGAACAATTTTAGCATCTTAGTAAGTGTATTAGTTTTTTAGATTTATAAGAACAAATTAAGAGCTTGAGAAGATTTTGTTTATAGAAATAACTATTTTAGTACTTATGAGAAATCAAATATATCAAATTTATAAAGGTAGATTGAAATATTTAAGCAAATTCAATTAGTACATTTGTAAATGTTCTCAAATATCAAAGTCCCCTTGAAATGTGAAAGTAAAAGTTGCTGATCTTATTAATATAATAAGATAAAGTGTAAGGTAAGCCTGACAGCTAAAGGAAGAACTATTGTCTTATTTGTTATAATTTGTGTTTTTCATTAGAATCTTCAATAAACTAAATGATAATTTTAAATATCAAGGCTTATAGTTACTCTGAATAATTTTCAGAGTTTTTTTTTTTTTTGTATGTGTGTTTATTTGCAAAGAAAGCCCTCCCCTGGATAGAGTAGACTTCAGATTTGACACCATTATAAAGAAGTTACTGGACCTGATGACTAATAGGTTGCAGAGACCTTTGAGGGAGCAATTTGGGCAGAATGGCCTGAACAGAGGGCAGAAGATTCCAAGTGGTGAATATTTATGCAGGCAGGGTCACAGACATTGTATTAGTTTCCTATTGGCTGATGCAACAAACTACCACAAACTTCATGATTTAATAAAGCCACTGCCTGTTTCAAATACATTTGCAACCACAAGCTGGCCTTCCTGCAGGTTTGCAGGCTAAATTCATGCTACCCGGATGGAAAAAAGCCTCAGATCTGTATCCTCAAATTTTCAACAACTCTTTGTACATATATGCACACTAAATTCAGCAGCTGTGGATTAGGAATGATGAGATATTTTAAGGACTTGGTTACATGAAAGTTTTACAACTGAAGTTGGCTATAAATTTTTATATACCTTTAAATATACACTTATTTTGCATTCTCTTATTGGATGAAATCAGTGACCTAAACATGAACCCAGGTACCTTATTGCTTATAGCCTTATTGTGTCAAGTTTTCACTCACCAGGCAAATAGCTAAGTACTATCTAATTAAGGAACAGCATAGCATCATCCAATAAGGAATTTGAATGGGATACACAGAGTTACAGTTCCTCCTCTTTTTAAAATGTAAACTGAATACCAATTCTGTTTTCTTTCCCCTACTTAGGAAAGTGTCAGAAATAATAATTTGAAGTACATAATCCAGGGAACTGACAGAGTAGTCTCAAGGAGACTGACTTCTTAGACTTTGCCTCAACAAAAACTCGGCTGAAAAATTCATCATGGAAGATTCACCCAATAACTCAAGGATCTTAAGAATCAGGACCACCGAGGTTGCATTTTGGGCTCAGAAGCATGAGGTTGGATAGTTCATCTTGCTGAAAAAGAAACCTAAACAGTGCAACATGATTTTGTTCCTACTGAACTTATTTCTCCTGATATAAGTAAGCATTGTCAACTACAGCTTTCCTAGAAAAATATGGACAGCTTATTCTAAGGAGAGGGTAGATTCAGAATGATAGGTTAAGAGTGTGACATTCCTGACCAGCTCTCCCTGCTCTGTCATGATTCTGTGAACTCCAGTTCCTCTGAGGGCTCACCCACTAGACTTAGGGACTCAATATGGTTAAAATGACCCTTTACAGAATCATGATTTCATAAGCCAGTATGGTAGGAGTCACATGGGGACCCTTCTCTAGTATTGAATCCACTCCTCCCAAAAGGATTCTGCCTTTTAGTGGGAAAAAAAATGTATATGGAAATCAGAAGGTTAAAAAAAAAAGAAAGGTATGAATGTTACAGTTCAAGAAAAAACAGTAAACTGAATAAGTTAAGCAGACATGTTGGTATTCCTTTTAGAGTATAAAAAACCTACCCAGTGCCAAACCCTTCCAAGAGATTGGCCCTTAATGGAGAACTTACATGTGAATTTGGTCAGGTCCTTGTGCCCAGTTGTTTGGCCAAATGCCAATTATATGTTGCTGTGAAGGTACTTTTTAGACGTGATTAATATTTAAATCAGTAGACTTTGAGTAAAGCAGAATGACCTTCTCTAATATGGATGGGCCTCATCTAACCAGTTAAAAGCCTTAAAAACAAAGACTTAAATTTTACAGAAGGGAAGGAATTTTCAAGATTACAACATAGAAACCCTGTCTGAGTTACTAGTCTGCTGTCCCATGGAATCTGGACTGAAGATTGCAGCACCAACTCTTAACTGTGTCTCCAGTCTGCTGATCTGCCACAGATTTCAGACTTGCCAGCCCCTACAATCATATGAGCCAATTCCTTGAAGTCTTGATATGCAGGTAGGTAGATAGGTAGGTAGGTAGACAGATAATTTATTGATTTTGTTTCTCTAAAAAGTCCTGATTTAACACACCATCCAAAAAGTCTCCACAAAGTCCTGGTCCCTCCTGCTCTGCCACATTTGCCTGACCAAAGTCTCACCAGGCAAATGGAAATAGGAGAGCAAATCAATAACATAATCTCCGTGGTCTGCAAGAACCTGTTCCTTTACCACTTCCTTCCCAATCCAGGGGATGAAAAACTAAAACACTGGAAGTCAAACCAGGATACTTCCCACCCATCTGCTCTTTGTGACCAAGAAAGTGGAACTGGCTAGTGGCCTATTGTAACTTCTTTCCCAAAAGAGGTCCTCCAGCCATTCTTCCAGTTGAGATCAGCTTTTTTTCTCTAACATATCAGCATGAAGAGAGAGCAAGTTCCTAAAAAACAAAGAATGGCCATGTTGAAGACTTCTTGGAGAGCAGACTGTGACAAGCTGGCACGTTTAGAGGATGTTACCAAGGAGGATGCAGGGTGGTGGGACTGCTGCCATATTGGCCTTGATTCCTCATACTGGAGGGAGCAGGGGATGGTTCCCCTCCCTTACCCACCCCCTCTTTCTCTCTCTTTCTCTCTCTGGAAAAAGCACACTTTTAAAAAGCAATGGGGTGGCAGAAATAGCCAGAAATTATAAGAATTGCCTTCTTCACACAGAGGATGTCTCCACATGGAGACATCACTTAGGAAAAAATAGCTTTGGAGATGATGACTTTATCAAAGGTGAAAGTCTATCTTGTTCTCCCCTGGGGAAAACACTTGTAAAGAATATGAAGACTCAGACTCAGAAATCTAAGCCTGAAAATTCAAGTCATACTTTCTATTTCAGTGTATATACAGGGAATACATAAAAGAAACTATTATTTTTTTCTTCTCTTTCCCCTTTTTGTATGTTGTTATTGAATACTTCATGCACAGGGGAAAACATTATAACTCAAAGAGAATTAGCTTGTTTAGTTTTATTGTTGTTCTTCCCTATTACTGCTTAGTAGAGAGAATTATTGCAGTGAAAGACACACACACACACACACACACACACACACATACACACACAAACTGGCAATACAGAAAGAAAAGAAACACTGGTCTACAGCAACAATTTCAACTCCTAGCCCCTGGGGTACTGATCTCTGTACTCAAACAACCATTGTCAATGAAAAAGTGACTTTTGATATAATTGTATTAAAGTAATGTTAATGATTTGAATATTATATCATTTTTATATACCTGGGTAACTTTATTAACCAAGTATTTATGGTTTTATTATCATTCTTTTGATAAAGTTCCAAAAATTTCATTTGTAGAAAACACTTGTTATTCTTGCAATTTCGATATTTGAGTGTACTTTATTTTGTTTGTATACTTAAAAAAATGTTGACCACACTTCTATATGAAGGAAGAAACTACTACTGAAAATTAGGAATAACTTATTTTCATTATTTTGCCAAATTGAAGGGTAGGAAAGAAATGAGACAAAAATTTCTAGTGTTTCTGGACTGCTAGTACAAACAGATTTACAAGTCAAAGAAGTACTAGCATTTCAACACAAATGAGAGACTCACATTCAAGAATCTTTGAACACTAAATAAAAAAAGGAACCAAGCTTGTGTTAGTCAAATATGTGTTGCTGTAACCAATGTACCTGACAAGAACAACTTAGAGGGAGAAAAGTTTATTTTGGCTCATGGTTTCAGAGACTCATTCCATGGTTGGTTATCTCCACTGCTGGTAGAAGAACATGATGGAGGAAAGCTGTCAGTTCATGGATCTGCTCTCTCCGAGAGAGAAAAAGAAAGAGAGAGAGAGAGAGCGTGCGGGGGGGGGGGGGGGGGAGAGAGAGAGAGAGAGAGAGAGAGAGAGAGAGAGAGAGAGAGAGAGAGAGATTGGTTCCAGGGAAAAAAAATATAAACCCCAAAATCACATCCCCAGTGACCTACTTCCTCCAGCCACAACCTAATCACCAATAGTAACCACCCCATTAATTCATTCAAGTGGATAATCCACTGATTCTGTTACAAGTGTCATAATATAATCATTTCACATCTGAGCACTCTTGCATTGTCTTACACATGAGTTTGGGGGGGGGGATACCTCATATCCAAACCATAACAAAGACTGAGAATCAGCAGACTTTCAAATATCAGAATTAAAACACAGAATATAAAAGTATGATTATTGTAAGTTATATTTAAAGGGCTAAAATCCAAACTTGGAAAAATGAGCATGGACCAGGATACTATAAAGAATAATTAAGACAATTTTGCAGAACCAAATAAAACATCTAGCTGTGAAATAATAATAATTGAAATTTAAAACTCATTCTAATCACTGAGTTAGACAAAAGCCAAAGAGATAACTAGGAAATGTAAAATAGATATTTTTTAAAAATCAGAATGAAACCAAAAGACACAAGATACAGTAAATAAAAGAGATTTGGAGACCTGTAAGATAAAGCTTGACAAGTCTAAGAAGTTCTAGAAGGAAAAGAAAGAAAATAGGACAGAGTGTATTTTTTAAAAGATAATGGCTGGGAAGTGACAAAAAGACATGAATCCACAAACTCATGAAGTCCAATGAATCACAACAGAACCAATAAGTGGAGATCTACACTTAGATGCATTGTGGTGAAATTCTAGAACACCAAAAACAGCATTTCCACCAGGGCAGTCTACTTGGTTCATGGCATCCCCAAGAATTAGACACTCATTATGTATTTGATGAATGAAGAGCAGAAGATCATAACCAATGGGAAGTTCCTGCATTTGAAATCATGGTGTTGGCAAAACTCTGAAATTTTATGGGTCTATTTGGGGGTTACACTGTGTCTGCCATGGAACAGAATTTGAAATCACTGAAGTTGAAAAGTTATAAAAATTGTGATTATACTGTTCTCTTTTGTTTAATGCCTTAGAATACTGAAATATGCTCCCCACAAATCAAATATGCTGTAAAAAATAATCTTTGTTCTTAAAGTCAGTTCTTGTATCCATGCAACCAAAAATATTTCACTCTAAATTAATTTCATGTTAGCCTAGAGAAAATATTGTAATAATCTGTGATAGCCATGAGAACTGTCACAAATATTCTGGCTCTCTGTCATCCCAGGCAGGAAATAAGATTATACTTTCCTGCCCACTTGAAAGTTAGGTGTGACCATATGAATGTAAGAAGTGACACATGCTTTGTTCAATAAAATGTGAGAAGAGAAAAGTGACATGTGCCATTTCTAGGTGGAAGTTTCTAAGGGCCATGTTTTGCCACTTCCCCTCTTTACTCTCTGCCATTGCAATTTTGCAATTACTGTCCCTTAGTCTGGTTCCAAACTTAACAATGTGAAACCCCAGAACTTCTCCCGATGGATGTCCAATGTCAGTGAAAAATACATGTCTTTGATTTTAAGCCACAGAGACTCCTTTGTTGAGGGAGCATGTGCTAGCCTATCTGGATTAATCCTAAGGCACTAAGGAGGTCCTCACTTCTTTAGCACACCAGGCCTAAACTCTGGTGCTTGAACTCTAAATTGTAAGGTACAAATTATATATTTAGAAACATTTCTTTCAGTGACGCAAAAGCACAGAATGGGTTGCCAAGTAAAGCCAGAGAATTGCCTTTTCAAGCAGCATTTGAGAAGAAAAGAATATCTAATCTGGTTTAGGTTTCAAGTTGCCTAACAACAAGATAATAGATTAATTTCCTCCCAGCCCATGGTTTATGTTCTTTAGTGTAAGGACATGACTAGAGAGAAATAAGCTACAGAAGAGCAACAACATGGTTCATATTCTAGGTTAGTCAGCACTTTCTACAGAATATATTAGTTATTTTAAGATTCACAGTGACTTTTCAATGCTATTAAAGTAACATTGGTGAATTATAACTGCCTGTTATATAAAGTATTTGAAAAAAATGAAAGACCATCATAGTACCTAGAATGTAAACAGAGTAAAC
This sequence comes from Sciurus carolinensis, assembly GCF_902686445.1. Classification (NCBI taxonomy): domain Eukaryota; kingdom Metazoa; phylum Chordata; class Mammalia; order Rodentia; family Sciuridae; genus Sciurus; species Sciurus carolinensis. The sequence continues at coordinate 146,029,738 of NC_062214.1, forward strand.
TAATCATTTTTCTTTTATTCAAAAACATACATCATTTTTTAAAAATTCCAGGCACTATACTAGACCCCACAGATACTAAAACAAATAAGAAATAGTCCCTGAACCCAAGAGGCTTATAAAAACAGAGTAGTCACCTACAAAGTTAATTAGTGGACAGTGTGCTACAGTTCAGTATAAAAAAAGCTTTAAGTCATCACAGAAGTATAAGCAATAATGGACAAAATATGTCAGAGAAAGCTTCAATGAAGAAAAAAATCCATGCCATTAATTGTTGCTGAAATTATATATATATACATACATACATAAAATAAACACAGTGAGAAAGACACATATATGCATATGTCGTATATACATATTCAGATGTTGTTACTTCAAATGCGTAATTTATGCCTTCTTTTACCTAAAATGCGAAAATACGCTGAATATTTTAGAACAGAAGTAGGATATCATGGCATAATTCAGCTTATTAATTTTCAAAAGCCACTCTAAACATGGTGACCTGAAAATTGCAGGTTCATAAATGGCCTTGAGTTGTTCCCTGTGGCAAATGACCTTAACCTCTGAGCCTCATTTCTTCATATGGAAAGGAGATTAAGTCTTTCTTCAGGCTTGTTCTGAGAATTAGGAATATCGTGTAAAGTACCTGACACAAACCTTGTAAATAATTTGTCTTCAATAAATTGTAGTTGCTGTGGTTATAACTGTTGTATTTGCTTTCATTAAACTAACTGAACTATGCTGAACCCTAAAACGAGTCATAGAAGTTGTGTTTTTGAGCCCCTGTTAAGACTTTGCTACATACTATTTTTCTTTGTTTTGTTTGTAAAAATGTAGTATAAACTTTATGCACCCTTTCCCAAAAAAAAAAAAAAAAAAAAAAAATTCAGCATCTGGGGTTTTTGATGATTTGCATTCAAAATCAATAGGAGTTTATAGGTTTTGAGGAAATGAAAAGAAGAGAAGCAGAAACATGATAAAGCAGAAAATGTATAAGGAAATGAAGGATTCAAAGACATCTGGCAACCTCAGTCATCGAATCAAAATATTCATTGAGCTATGGTTACTGCTGGAGGCTTCTTCCAGGCATAAAATATCAACATCATCTTTCACATTCCTTCCACTATACAAGCAAAGGAAATTACTCCATAGCTAAATGCATGCTTATGGTGGTTATTATTTCACCTCATGGTACATAAATTACCCAGAAATAGTGCCCATGTTTCCTACAAGTCTATGAAATAAACAGTAGGTACATCATATAGTACAAAGAAATGAGAGCAGATATAATCCCCTCTTACAAGCTCTTATGTGTGTACTTTTTTTTTATTTGTAAAATAAAATGAGAATACAGTCAAGAGAAAAGGATAACTTCTTCTTATTCCATGACTGCAGCTGACTAGGAAGTGAATTTTTAGCAATTAGACAGCTAATGTTGTATATAAAATTACATATGTACTTAGAAATTCAAACATGTATCACATAGACACACTAGGAGAAATTTCTCCAAAAATCTCAAGTTTCTTTATGTGTTGCAAGTAGCAGCACTAACAGCTTTATTTCAGACTACCATTCTTTCAATGTTTCTTAAAAATAATACAGCACTATTTTTTCCATTCTTTTTGAGGTATAAGTGACATATAAAAATTATTAATATAAGAAATCCAACTTAATGTTTTGATATATGTATACATCGTGAAATTATCATGACAATTAAGCTAATTAATATATCCACTACCATATATAGTTACCATTTTATTTTCTGGGTATGTGTATTGAAAAACTTAAGATCTGTCATCTTAGTAGATTGCAAGAATATAATACATTATTATTATTAACTATATTCACATTGTTCTATATTAGGTCACTAGAACTTATTCATCTTTCATAACAATTTCACATCTGGGTTTGTAGTCAAGTATATGAAATCAAGGTCTCAAAGAGATATCTCCATGCCCACTTTCATTGCAGTTTTATTCCCAATAGCCTACACACACAAACAACCTAAATGTTCCTTGATGGTTCAATGGATAAAGAAAATGTGGCATCTATACATAATGGAATAAAATTCAGCCTTAACAAAAAGAAAATCCTAACCTTTGTGACAAAGTGGATGAACCTTGAAGATGCTACACTAAGTAAAACAAACCAGACACAGAATGACAAATACCACTTTATCTCACTTATATGTGGAATCTAAAATAATCAAATGCATAGAATAAAAGGTGGAATGGGAAGGGTTTCAAGATGACAGAATAGAGGTCATTTTCTGGCTGTTCCATGGCCTGAAACCAAGAAAGCAGATACGCAGCTTCTCAGCAAGGTGGGTGAACAAAAAAAAAAAAAAAAAAAGCCCGGTGGTTGGGGGGATTTACTGGAATTTAATACTGGACATTCAAAGAAGATTGGGGACTCAGGAGTTTGGATAAATAAAATAAGGAAGGAATCCCCGGTGCCACAGTTGCTGCCATGACCGGAGGCACCAACCAGAGTGGTCCCTCCACAAGCAAACTGGAGGAATAAGGGAATTAAGAGAATCCACATTTTTAGGAGGCCTGAGACTTGTCTGGGTGTAAGAGTTTAGAGATCAAAGACACTGCCCAACTAAACTGAAAAGTGTGTGGCACCATCTCTCTCCAAGCTGCATGCAGAGCACAGAGAAAAGAACCGTTTTGCAGCCAAGGCACAGGGGCCAGCAACCAAGGGAACTGCTTCCTGGCAAACCCAAGTTTGGCCCAAAATAAAGGCAAACCCACACTGCTTGACATACATGTACCTAAGTGACTAGGAGAAAATCAAACAGAGAGAGAGGTTTACACAGGGGACTACTGGTTATAGAAACTCACTCAGTTGTGCCCCTTCCCCTCTAATCTGTCTGCTTGCAGGACTGGTCCAACAGAAACAATTCATTAACTTTTCATCAATATCTTTTTTTTCTTTTCTGCTTTATTGTGATATTAATGTTTCATAGACATTTATACATATTCATATTTGGGCTTTTTTCCTAATTTACAGCATTTTTTTTTTTTTTTTTTTTTTTTTTTTTTGCGGTGCTGGGGATCAAACCCATGGCGTTGTGCTTGTGAGGCAAGCACTCTACCAACTGAGCTATCTCCCCAGCTCCTACAGCATTTTTGAAAGCCAGTTATTTTTCATGTATTAATATTTTGAGGACTAGGATGCTTGACTAGTATATTTCAGCTTTGTTTTGTATTCTTTGATTTTTATTTTTAATTTTTTAAATTTTCACTTTATATTTTTTCTCTCAATTGATTCTTTTTCTCTTTCCTTCTGCTAACAATTTCTATTGTTATCTCTTTCACTTCCTTATATTTTACTTCTATCCTTTCTCCTCCTCCCTTATAATCAGCACATCCTACATCACTTCTGTTCTCTTTCTGTTCACCATTCAAAATTTTAAGCCCTTTTGTAAACCTTCTGTTTTATTGTAGGCAATAACTGATCATATTTTTGTTTATTGTGACAATTTATTTTGATGTCATAACAGGAACTATTTGATTTCAAGCTGTAGACTGTTTGCATTGATTGTTGTTATTATTCATCTCCCCCTAAACTGTGAGATACTAGAAACATGATGGGGCACTATAAGTCTTCAGGGTAGAAACTCTACTGCCTCAGACCTATACTTTTAGATGGGTAGAGATACAAACAACATGAAAAAGCAAGGAAACAAATTGCTCCAAACAAATCAAGATACTTCAATAACAAAATCCCATCCACACCACAGTGGAAGAAATGTCAGAGAAGGAGTTTAGAATGTACATAGTTCAAATGATCTGAGAGGAAAAGGATGATGTAAGGAGTTAAACTGAGGAGAAAATATGGGAAGTGAAAGATCACTTCAATAAAAAGTGATTCTGAAACAAAATCAAGCATAAATCCTCAAAATGAAGGCATCGACAAATTAAATTAAAAATTCTATTGAAAGCATCACCAACAGACTAAAGCACACACAGAGTTTCAGACAATAAAGAAAAAATATATAATCTTGAAATTAAAGATGACCATGGAGAAAAGATATTAAGAAAATAGAACTTCCAAGAAACATGTGATAACCTGAGAAGAATTTAAGATTTATCAGAATAGATGAAGACTCTGAAATACAAACCAAAGGGATGTACAAAATTTACAATGAAATAATATCAGAAAATTTCCCAAACCTAAAGAATAAAATGGAAAATCAGATACAAAAGGCTTACAGGACACCAAATATACAAAATTGCAACAGACCCACAACAAGTCATATTATTATGAAAATACCTTAACATATAGAATAAGGGTAGAATTTTAAAGGTTGCTAGGAAAAAGCAACAGGTAACATTTAGAGGGAAACCCCTCTGGATCTCAGTTGATTTCTCAGCCTGGACCCTCAAAGCTAGGAGGTCTTGGAATAACATATACCAAGCTCTGGGAGAAAATGGATGCCAGCCAAGACTATTATACCTACCAAAATTAAGCTTCATAATTCATGAGGAAATAAGAAACTTCCATGATAAACAAAAGTTAAAAGAATTCACAACTAGAAAACCTGCTCTAAAAAACATAATAAAATATTTCATGAAGAAGAAATGAAAAATAAAAGTGAAAACCAACAAAGGGGGGAAATACCTTCTAAAAGAATAGTCAATCAAAGGAGAAACTAATTCAAATTAAAAACCAGACACAAATGAAAATGACAGGGAATAAAAATTATATCTCAATAATAACACTGAACATAAATGGCCTGAACTCATCAATCAAAAGACACAGACTGGCAGATTATATTAAAAAACAAGACCCAATAATATAATGTCTCTAAGAGACTCACCTCATGGGCAAAGACATCCACAGATTGAAGGTAAAAGGATGGGAAAAAACATGTCACTCACATGGATCTTATAAAGAAGCAGGAATTTCTATCCTCATATCAGATAAAGTAGACTTCAATCCAAAGTTTATCAGAAGGGAAAAAGAAAGACATTTCATACTCCTTAAGGAAATTACACACCAACAAGACATAATAATTTAAATATTTATGCCCCAAACAATGGAGCATCTATTTATATCAAATGAACCCTTCTCAACTGAAGAATCAAATAAAACACAACACAAAAATACTGGGTGACTTTAACACACTTTTTACCACAGGATAGATCCTCTAAATAAAAAATAAATAAAGAAGATAGAGAACTAAAAAAGTTAATAAATAATTTAGACTTAGCAGACAAATGTAGAATATTTCATCCATCAATGACTAAATACATGTTCTTCTCAGCAGCACATGGAATCTTCTCAAAAATAAACCATATCTTAGGCTACAAAGCAATTCTCAGCAAATACAGAAATTAGAGATAGTACCTTGATATCTATCAGTTCATAATGGAATGAAATTAGAAATCAATGATTAAAAAGAGAGGTTACTCCAATACCTGGAGACTAAATGATACACTATTGAATGATCAGTGGTTAGTAGAAGATATCAAGGGTTAAACTATAAAATATTTAGAGGTAAATGAAAATAGCAATGCAACATATCAAAATTTCTGGGACACCATGAAGGCAGTGATAAGAGGAAAGTTCATTGCATTGAGTTCATTCATTAAAAGAACAGTAAGTCAACAAATAAAGAACCTAACATTACATCTCAAAGCCCTAGAAAAAGAATAATAAATCAACATCAAAAGCAATAGTAGACAGGAAATAATTGAAATCAATGAAATGGAAACAATAGAAAAAATTTTAAAAATTGACAAAACAAAAAGTTGGTTCTTTGAAAAAAATCAATAAAATTGACAAACCCTTAGCCACACTAACAAAGAGAGAAAGAAAATTTAAATTTCTAAAATTGGTGATGATAAAGAAAATATCAAAGTGGACACTACTGAAATACAGATGATAATCAAATTATTTTGAAAATTTATGCTCTAATAAAATATAAAATCTTGAAGACATCAACAAATTTCTAGAGACATATGATGTACCCAAGTTGAATGAGGAGGACATAGAAAAATTAACAGATCAATTTCAAGCAATGAAATTGAAGACACCATTAAAATCCTACCAACAAAGAAAAACCAGGACCAGATGAATTCTCAGTCAAGTTTTACCAGACCTTCAAAGGAGGTAATATCAATCCTACTCAAATTATTCCATGAAATAGAAAAGGAGGGAACTCTTCCAAAATCATTCTAAAAAGCTAGTATCACCCTGATACCAAAACCAGACAAAGACACATCAAGGAATTAAACATCACCAATATACCTGATTAACATAGATGTAAAAGTTCTTAATAAAATCCTGGCAATCACATTAAAAGACATATTAAAAAGATAGCGCACCATGATGAAGTGGGTTTCGTCCCAGGGATGTAAGGTTGGTTCAACATATGGAAATCGATAAATGAAATTCATCATATCAATAGACTTAAAGACAAGAATCACATGATTATCTCAATAGATGCAGAAAGCAGTTGATGAAACACAGCACCTCTTCATGTTCAAAACACTAGAAAAACTAGGGATATTAGGAACATACCTCAACATTGTAGAGGTTATCTATGCTAAGCCCAAGAACAACATCATTCTAAATGGAGAAAAATTGAAAGCATTCCCTCTCAAAACTGGAACAAAACAAGGATTCCCTCTTTCATCACTTCTATTCAACATATTTCTGGAAACTAGTTAAAGCAATTAAACAGAAGAATTAAATTAAAGGAATACAAATAGAAAAAGAAGAACCCAAACTACTACTGTTTATCAGTGACATGATTCTATATTTAAAAGACCCAAAAACTCCACTAGAAAACTTCTAGAATTCACAAATGAATTCAGCAAAGTAGCAGAACAATATTAATACCAATAAATCAATTGTGTTCCTGTACATCATTGATCAACCAACTGAAAGAAAAATTAGTAAAACTATCCTATTCACAATAGCTTCAAAAAAATAAAATATTTGGGACTCAATCTAACAAAAAAGGTGAAAGACCTCTACAATGAAAACTGCAGAACTCTAAAGAAAGAAGACCTTAGATAATGGAAAGATCTCCCACGTTCTTGACTAGGCAGAGTTAATATTGTCAAAATGGTCATACTACCAAAAGTGCTATACAGACTCAATGCAATTCCTATTAAAATTCCAATAACATTCCTCATAGAAATAGAAAAGGCAGTCATGAAATTCATTTAGAAAAATAAGAGGCCCATAATAGCCAAAGCAATCCCCAGCAAGAAAAGTGAAGCAGGAGGTAATCACAATACCAAATTTTAAATTATACTACAGAGCTATAGTAACAAAAACAGAATGGTATTGGCACCAAAATAGACATGAGACCAATGGAACAGAATAGAAGGCACAGAGACAAACCCACATAGATACAGGTCCCATAAACATACATCAGAGAAAAGATAACCTCTTCAATAAATGGTGCTGGGAAAACTGGAAATCCATATGTAGCAAACAAAAGTAAACCTCTATCTCCAACTCCACACAAAACTCAACTCGAAGTGGATCAAGCACCTAGGCATTAGACCAGAGACTCTGCACCTATAAGAAGAAAAAGTAGGCCCAAATCTTCATGATTTCAGCTTAGGAACCAAATTCCTCAACAAGACTCCTAAAGCACAAGAAGCAAAATCAAGAATCAATAAATGGGATGACATGAAACTAAAAAGATTCTTCACAGCAACAGAAATGATCAAAAATGTAAAGAGAGAACTTACAGAATGGGAGAAAACTTTTGCCACCTGCACCTCAGATACAGCATTAATCTCCAGTATATATAAAGAGCTCAAAAAAAACTCAACACCAAAAAATAATAATAATATTAACCCAATCAATAAATGAGCAAAGCAACTGAACAGGCACTTCACAGAAGAAGAAATATGATCAGTCAACAAATAAATTTTAAAAAATGTTCACCATCTCTAGAAATTAGAGAAATGCAAATCAAAACTACACTGAGGTTTTATTTCACTCCAGTCAGAATGACAATTATAAAGAACACCAGTAACAATAAATGTGGGCAAGGATGTGGAGAAAAAGGTACATTCATATATTGCTTGTGGGACTGCAAATTGGTGCAATCATTTTGGAAAGTAGTACAGAGATTCCTCAGAAAACATGGAATGCAACCACCATTTGACTCAGTTATCCCACACACCAGCATATACCCAAAAGACTTAAAATCAGCATACTATAGTGATATGACCATGTCAGTGTGTAGCAGCTCTAGTCACAATAGCTAAGCTTTAGAATCAACCTAAGTGCCCTTCAACAGACAAATGGATAAAGAAAATGTGGTATATATACACAATGGAAAATTACTCCGCCTTAAAGAAGAATGAAATTATGGCATTTGCAGATAAATGGAACCAGAGAGTATCATGCAAGCAAAACAAGTCAATCCCAAAAATCTAAAGGCCGAATGTTCTCTCTGATATGCTTATGCTAACACACAATGTAGGGAGAGGGGATAAAAGTTCATTGGATTGAACAAAGAGGAATGATGGGTAGGATGGGGGGATGAGACTAGGAAGGACAGTAGAACAAATGGGACATAACTTTCCTCTATATATGACTACATGACCATTGAAACTCCACATCATGTACAACCATAAGAATTGGAAGTTACACTTTATGTGTGTATAATATGTCAATAGACACTCTACTGTTATGTATATCTAAAAAGAACCAATAAAAATGAATTATAAAAAGTAGAATGGTAGTTATCAGTAACTGAGGGGGAAGGAGAAGTGGGGAGATGTTGATCAAGAGGTACAAAGTTTCAATTATGCATACTAACAGACTTGAAATGGATTTGGGTGCTCTTTGTGGATCAGAAGGCAGATGTATTTACTCTGCAGTGTAATAAAGATAATGTCTCCCTTCAAATAAATATTGGGCAGGTTTTTTTGCAATCCATTATTCAACAACAAAATGCCTAATCTCAGAGTTTCTTAACTGTTAATGACTCTGTGATATTATTTGTCAACTGGGCTGGGTTAAGAGATGCCTAGGTAGCTGGTGAAACATTATTTCTGAGTGTTTAAGTGAAGGTGTTTTAGGAAGAGATTCATATTTGAATCAGTAGAATGAGTAAAAGAAGATTTTCCTCACCAATGTGGATATGAGTATTTTCCGATGCATTGAGGATCTGAATCTACACAAAAAGGTAGAGTAAGGGCAAATTTACTCTTTCATCTAGACCTCGGATGTCCATCTTCTCCTGTCGTTGGACATTGCTGCTTTTGGCTTTCAGGCCTTTAAAAATGGTCTGGGACCTATACCACCTGTTCCTCTGGTCCTTAGACCTTTTGGCCTGAGCAGAAATTATATGCCTGGCTTCTCCTGGGCCTCCAGCTCTCAGATAGTAGATTACAGAGTTCCTCAACCTCCATAATCCCATAAACCATTCCTTCAAAATAAGTATTTTTCTATATATCCTGTTGATTCCTACTATGGCTTTGAGAATTTTTTCTTTTTTCTGATTAAGAAGTCTCGTGCCTTTGGTCAGCATCTGTGAAACCATAGCAGGCTAACTTGTTAACCTATAAGAAAGATAATATCTCAAATACGTCACAGTTCTTGATAAAGCATAACTTAAAAGTTAAATCTTTTGCAACGCATAAACACACTTTGAAAGAGGGATATCTTTCAACTAAGCAGATGCTGAGAATCTAGTAAATACAAGGCACACTGCCTCGGTTCTCAATTCTCAAGTTTCAAGTTCTATTCCTATCAACATGGGAATTGGATAGAAATGTAGATACTAACTCTGAACAAAAAAATCAAAGTTCTTGAGGCTTCATGATGGTTAAATAATAAAGTTCCTCTGAGGTGTGGCTGTGGTACAGGATTCAATGTAGGAAAATTCTAATGTATCTCTCACCAAAATGGTAAACCACAACATGCCATGGTTCTTCAAACGTCAAGTCTATGAAAGTCGCAAGTCTAATTTCACCATAGGCTTGAATCCTGCCTTTAGGATTTGGAGGGAGAAAGTGGCATTTCCCACTGCTCAAATTTCATATCCTCATCAAGTCCTAAAGCAACTAATATAACATCAAATCTTTCCTTTCTAAGAACATGTACTTTTTAAAAAGAGCAATGCCTTTAACTTTGAGGTTCACTGTAGTTAGAAGGACCGTATAATTTATCATTCTACTGGGGCAGTTTTGGAGAGTAAAAAAGGTCAGTATTAACAGTTATAGGCAACAGGCATAAACCAGGTCCAACCAAGGCAAACCCTGACATATGACTGAATATACCACTGACATTCTTTACCGAGGGCATTCAGAGAGTTTGGGAGACAATGTGTTCTGTATGCAGCTCTAGATGCTATTTCTCTCACTTTCAGGTTTGTTATAAGCTTACAATTAGAGCAGAGCTAACCAAAATTGAACACATGCAAATAAGGGAACTTTGCAAGCAATTTTTAAGCATTTTCTTAGACTGGCTCAGTGCACATTTACTCCTCACAGAGAGTCATTTTGTTTTGAAATGACTTGCAAGATTTCATTCAGTGTCATCCCTGCAGGGGACACAAACTGCAACTAGCATCAGGAGGAGTTGTACTGCTAATTCCCTGAACACCACACTATTAATTAATCCCAGTAAATAATAGAATTTCTAATATAATTCTGATGACATCCATTCCCTCAAGGTGTTTCTAATGATCTATGTGAAATGTCAGAGGATATGCTTTGGTCACCACGTGATAAAGAATATGGACAAACAAGCAGGGAAATCTGGTTGATCTGAAGTCAGTGGTAACTAGGTCAACAGAAGCCTGTTAGAGAACTTGAAAGAATTTCATTTTCCCAGGAGTTGTTTTCTCTTCCTAAGGAGCAACTACAATGAAATCAGGACGGATATGAAATTTCACTAGGAAATGAATATAAGGGATCGTGAGTGACGTGAAGCAACACAGGTTATTTCTCTTTAAGGCACACTTCCAGAGAGGTTTGGTTTCCTTTTTTTTAAGCACTATAGGTAGGTGATGAGGAACTCGTGTTGACATTGTCATTGCCATTTGAGAATTCAGAAGAAAAAGTTTTGTACTGTGTCTAATCAAGATTTAACAAGCCAAACCTTGCTACTGTTGCCTCTCGCTTTTCTCCTGTTTTTTCCATGTTGTGTTGTGCATCGTTGCCACATATGGACTATAAATTCAAAATTCGGAACAGTGGGCAAGATGTTTGTGTTCTCATCTGGTTGATTCTTCCAGAAAAGAATTCTAGTTTCGTTTGTGATAAAGATTGTGAATTTCCCTGCTGCATCCATTAACCCATTCTTTCTTTTCATGTTAACATTTCCCAATTTTCAGGTAGTCATATTGCTTCTCAGCTAGAGATTAGGTTCCCCAGCCCCCTTGTGGCTAAGGGTAGACCGAGTTCTGTATTCCCCAGCATCCTCTGCTGCCAGAACAATGCACTAAAGTAAGGAGAGAGCCACTGAAGCCACCAACCTTCCACTTCTTCTTCTTCCTTTCAGGTGTGTGGGTGGTAAACCAGCTTAGAACATGCAATCAAAGTCAGTTTAAAAAAAAACAACAAAAAAAAAGTCAGTGCACTAGATCACGGAGTAGCGAGGTAGAAGATGCTTCATGATGGAGAGGTAGAGGAGGCCTGCCTTGGTACCCTCAATTGTCTTCCATCCCAGATTTCCATATTAGAGAAAAGGTTCCTGTATTGTCGAAGCTGTTTTTAGTTTGATCTTTCTTAAAGTAGCCAACCAATATCTTAATCAATACAATATTACCGAAAGAATCATTTCAGTATGTCCCTGCTTATTATTTCAAAACACTTAGAAATCTAGCAAGTGCAGGTCACAGTGGTACATGTCTGCCTGTAATGCCAGTGACTCAGGAGGCTGAGGCAGGAGGATTACAAGTTCAAAGTCAGCCCAGGCAACTTGGTGAAAACCTGTCTCAAAATTTAAAAAAATAAATAAAAATAAAAAGGGATAGTGGTAAAGTACACAAGCATTCAATTCCCAATACAAAAAAATTCTAGCATGTGACGGGCAAATGTCTTTACCAAAAATCTAGTCCAGGGATCCATTAGAAAAAATTCATTTGCTAAATTACATTTCACTGCCCATCAATTAACCTACTTTTATTTTAATACATTCTGAGCATGTACACATGTCGGAATTTCATGTTGTACATTTTGTATCTACATTTTTTGTCAATTATACCTCAATAAAACTGTGGGGGAGCAGGGTAATAAAGAAGTCTTACTGGCTGGGGTTGTGACTCAGTGGCAGAGCACTTGCCTAACACATGCAAAGCACTGGGTTTGATTCTCAGCACCAAATAAAAATAAATAAAATAAAGTCCATTGCCAACTGAAAAAAAAAACTTTTAAAAATAAAAAAGAAGACTTACCAGGAAAAAAATTTTGATTTTGAGTGAATATGTAACATTGTTACATTTCCTACAGCTTTTGTTTGTTCACTTATCCTTGAATCATTTACTGTCTCATTCAAAAAAATTTTTGAGTTGTATGCTGCATCTTGGAAATACAGCAATAAATAAGACATATTCTCTCCCCCGCTAAAAAAATGTTAACAGATTCTTGGAGAAATAGGTAAAGAGAACAATTATGGGAGCGGATGAAGAAAATGAAAAAAATGCCAATTGATAGAATTTCTTTTGGGAAGGCACTGCATTGTTGGGAAGAATTTCAGTGTTATACCCCATTGAAGATGGGCATTACTCCCAAATTTCATACTTCAGTTGTTAAAAGGTATTGTTTACCATGTATGTCCTGCTAACTAATTAAATTAGTAATACCAATATGTATGCAGAATTTGCAGCAAAGCTGACTTCTTAGGCATAACAGAACAAGAAAAGGGCTTTTCTGGATATAGTGAGATGTTCAGAACAGAGGGTAAAATTAAAAATAATGAGGGGGAAGGAAAGAGATAAAGAAGGTCTTGGTAGGTTCAGCCCAAGTTGTAAAGAGTGTTATGCGTTATATTCAACAGTTTCTACCTTAACCTAGAAAGAATTTTTAAAATTTTAAAGGGTAATGAGAATCAAATATGATGCATTTATAACAGTAATTTTGGCAGTACTGTAATGGAGGCTGTAGCCATGGCTAGGCAATAAATTGTGATCCCATAGCCTAAGACACTGCCTTCATGACAAGGAGAAAATGCACTGAAAAGATATTTCTAGACCTGATCCGTTGAATACTAGAGATAAGGAATTTGAGATTGAATATACCTGTCAGAATTCTTACATGGAAAACTTACTGATGCAGGATCAAAAAAGGAGGTGCTTTGTTTATTTTTCCTTCTTTTTGTTTGTTTTTAAACAATAGGATCAATGTGAATGCTGTTTTGCAAGATAAAAGAAATAAACAGTGGAAGTATATGTGGTTAAAAATCAAGTAATAGTGGATCAATATCTCAAAATAGGCAAGAGCCTGTAATACATTACGCCTGAAATATGTACATAGCCCCACGGAACACAGTAAGGACTGAATAAGTACTCGTGGAATCAAAATTACTTCTATCCCACTTATTTGGATTTCCAAAATTAGTGAGGTTTAACTTTTGTTATTTTGCATGGTACATCTTATTTGGTAATTTTCAGTCTCATTTTAGTGGCCTGATTTTGAGATGCATAATCATAACAAAAATAATTACCAATTAATGAGAGATTAGTTTATGCTCTACAGAGTATCTCCCTTCCTTAAAAAAAAATCCATTGAGGTGTATGTTTTTATGAAAAAGAAAACAGAGACTCAAATGTGCACAAATTCATTTGTGTCATATAGTTAGTTACCGTAGAGGCGTGTTTCAAAGTCAGGTGTGAGGTCTATAAAAATCTGTGATCTAAATCACTGTGGTATATTGCCTCCCATATAACTTGCAAATAAATGAATTTCCTGAAGCTTTCTATGAAAGTTTTAGAAATAATTTAATTATTGGTAGAAGAAAAAAAAATCAGTAATTACAATTAAAATCAAATTGATTTGTTTATTCCCCAGAGTCAAGATGAGTTTCAACCTTGTTAGCCTTAGAACATAGTTTCTCAACTAGGAAAATCATTTTCATTTGTCACAAGTTCCAAAATACAAACAATAATGGGTAGGTAACGGGGAAGTTGCTACTGACATAATTTTGTTTAAAATGTCTTTTACTGGGTTGGGGTTGGGACTCAGTGGTTGTTGAGTGCTTGCCTAGCATGCCTGAGACACTGGGTTCAATTCTCAGCACCACATATTAATTAATTAATTAGTTAATTAATTAGAGGTCCATCAACTAAAAATTTTCTTTAAATAAATAAAATCTTTTCCTGATTCTTCCTATAATAATTACAACCTAATTTTTATTTTGAGTAGAAGTTTTTATACTCTATATAATTTCTATAATTTTTTATGTTGGAAGACATTTATGTATTAAGTTTGGAATTGCTATTTGTTTTGCCTCTTTTTTAAATTCTAATTATTTATTTATTTGTTAAACATGACAGTAGAATGCATTTTGACACATCATAAAAAATGGAGTTTATCTTCTCATTCTTCTGGTTGTACATGGTATAGAATCACATGGATCATGTAATCAAATGCACATAGGGTAATAATGTCCAATTCATTTTGCTATCATTCCAACCCCCTTATCCCCTCCCATCCCTTCATAGAATTGCTATATTTTTTATTTGCAGGATTTTTGAAAATCTTTAAAGAGGTAGATGAATCTTTCATCAATGAAGATAAAATTGCAGCTATAATATGTAATATAGGAATTTTCAATAAAAAATGTTTTCTCTGAACTACAGTATTTTTGTTTATGCCTTCAGCACCTTGTGAGTCATAATTACCTTGTAAAACATAGGGAAGGATAATGGTTTTTTAAATCATCTCTTGTTACGAAATCTTCAACAGTGTGTTATCTAAATCCAGAAATTCTATATCATATGCTTTTATGAATATGCCACAATGAAACCCACTATTTTGTATAGTCATTATGTCCCAAAAATTTTTTTTATCCTATAATTTCAATTTTAAAGGCTGGGGATGTAACTTAGTGGTAAAGCACTTGCGTAGCATGCATGAGGCTCTGGGTTCAAACCCTAGTATCACTAAAAGAGAAAAAAGGAAAAAATAAATAAAAACCAAGTAAATTCCTCTGGGTTTCAAAGAACTATGAAATTTTAATTTCAAGGAATGAGATCATTCAGTTACATGCACATTCAGCCCCTGTGAGAACAGCATTCACAAAGAGCTTCCCTGGCAATTGCCCTTTACAAGCAGGAGATGAGAAAACAATCAAACATGATTCAGATCATATCAATTCTGATCCCTACAGAAAAACAGGACTCATTTTGTTTTGAGAGACCCCTGTTTCAGGCAGATAATTTAGACTCCTCTGTTCCCATTGGTTTTCCCCCTTAATTTCTTATTCTTGCCTTTTCCCCAACTGACTGACTCCTCTCTGTACAAGGGCAGAGGTAGCAGCAGAAGCACATCAGTAATGTCCCTAACAGCCTGATGTCAAATACACACTGTGCCTCCAGCTTCAGAGATCCAGAGACCTGGTAAATCCATCTCCCTGACACACACCGCTTCTAGGGTTGCCTCATGGTGGCTTTTAGTCTGTCTGCTGGCAAAGATCAGCTCTAAAGAAATAGGGCAACCAAAGACAGTTGAAAATAAAGAAAGGACTTTAATAGAGGTGAGGGCTGGCATCTTACCAAGTCCCTTTTGGTTAGCTTATCAGAGTATTTTTGTTTCACTGAGCTGGAGCACAGATGTTGTTCAAGCCAACAGTATCCCACCTTTCTTCTCCCATACTTCATATCCCTCTTGTACCTATTTTCTTTGATTTTTTTTTCCCTGAGAGCTTTATTTTACAGCTAGGGTGCAACGAAGCACTAGGTGGAGGAAGAGGAAAGAGTGAAGACCACTGGGAACTTTTTTGTTTTGTTTTGTTTTGTTCATATGACACTTGTTAAGATCATAGCTAAGAAGCTCATATCAAGAACTGTTCAAGAGCGTGTACAGGCCCTGTGGTGATCAGTAGATATTAGACTTCCCACCTCAATAGAGCATCCAGAGATTCTCTGGTGTGCCTATGACAGGAAGTGTTAGAGATGCCACCTGGACATAGATATTGGCATTCTGATAGCAGGGCCCTGTTGAAGAGAAGTCATAACCAGATGCCATATTGGATTGAGGGCACTTCAAGGTCTAATGGAAATAACTAGCAGGTATTTAGAAGTGGCTAATTTGAGGCAAACAGTAAGTGTTCTAACTACATAACTTGGCGATTAAAGGTAATGTAGTTTGGCACAGTGGTACACACCTATAATCCTATTATTCAGAAGGCTGAGGCAGGATTGAAAGTTCAAGGCCAGCCAGGGTTACTTAGTGAGATACTATCTTAAAAATAAAAAGGACTGTGGATGTACCTCAGTGGTAGAGCACCCTTGTATTCAACCCTCAGTACCCCATACATACCAAAAAAAAGTAAATTGAATCATATGTTGTGGTCACAGACTGGTGAAGTCTGAAATATCTTGTTGTATCTATTACATGTAGATTTATTTCCCAATTAACTCAACCAAAACATGAATTGACCTGTTGATATCAGTTAGTAATAGTAATAGCTTTATTTTTCTCCTGGCTTCATTCTGGGCTTCATCTTTAAACTCTTCATAATTTAACAAAAATTATTGTCTTCCTGTTTCACTGAATTCCAAGGACTTCTAGGGCATATAATAATAGTAAGGCCAAAACAATAGTCATAGTAAAGTCATTTCTATGAAAGTTTCAGTAAATACCAAACTCAATTTAGGAAGTAAGGTTGGAATTGAAGGGTGAGTTCATTTTATTATCTAGGTATCAAAATATATCCTTCAAATGCCAAGCGAAGAATCAGGAACAACAGTGAAAGGCAGTATCTAGCAGAGGTAAATAAGCAGAGGAAACAGGAACTGAGAAAACTCAGACCAGTCCAATCCAACTCACTTTGCAACTCACTTTATCAGGCACCTTTTGGGATGGCATAAAACCATTTCCTTTTACGTGAGACTTTGAATCTCCCTGGTCCCTCTGACTAAGTGTTGTGTATACCCATGCCTAGTTTAACTAGGACTTCCCTAACTGCATTCTATGATATAAAGCATGTCAAACCTGGTTCCATGACCTAAAGTACCCTTTACCAAGGAAAGGTAAATAGTGATTATCATCCTCGTCCACAAGTCCCTGAGGTGATCAACCACCCATGCTGAGATAATGAAACATAACACTTACTGACTGGAGTACCAGACCAGGTCAATATCTTAAAGTTTTTGTGAGCATTAGGCTGTATCTCTAAACCAGAAACCAGTGAAACTAGTGGCAGTTGCTCTCTGTAAGAAAGTCATTCTTAGGACGACAGCCAATCAGCAATGAGAAATACAAGTAAATATCAAAAGAGCAAGCAGGGGGCTGGATGTGGTGGCACACACCTGAAACCCCAGCATCTCTGGAGGCTGAGGCAGGAGGATCACAAGTTCAAAGCCAGCCTCAGCAACTTACTGAGGTCCTAAGCAACTCAGTGAGACCCTGTCTCTAAATAAAACATTAAAAAGGGCTGTGGCTTAGTGGTTAAGCACCCCTGGGTTCAATCCCCAGTACCAAAAAAAAAGTAAGAGCAGGTTATCAAGTCCAGGACAGAGCAGAAGACAGCACAGTTTTATTGATTCAGCTCTGCAAAGAGAATCTTTCACCCCAATCAAGTTAATGGTTATCTGTCAACCAAGAGGCACACGCTGATAGGAGGGGAGTGTACTACACAATGTTGCCTAAGGTAGACCCTGGCATCATATATTTTCTTTAAAAAGGGAGGTGCCAGGGGGCTTAGCCCCTAAGTGGCATCTGTGGCTTTTAAGAGTGATCTAATAAATTGTGACAGAATCAAAACTAGATAAACCTAATGCACAAATGCTGTTCATTCTGAAAAGATATGTAAACAGATTTGTAGAGGTTACACATAAAGTAAAAATAATCTGGGATCTGTCATAGAAGAAAAATTGCACCAGATCAGCTAAGTGGTCAAGGAAGACTTTATTCAAGATGATTGTAAAAGAAGAGATTGAACTCAGCTGCACTGAGGTAAAAGGCGGGAGGATTTTTAAATGTTGAAGTGAGCAAAAGTCCTCAAGGACCATAGGGGAGATGTTGGTCAATGTGACAAGCCACCTATGAGTGCTAATTCCTGGCTTATTGATGTTGGGCTCTTAACCTCACACAGAGATGGGATGGATATAGGGACCTTATCTTTCTTGATCATTACATTTCAAAGAATTGTAGGGAAAACCTACGATGCTTCTGATTGTAGATTAATATCTCAGAGGGGCAGGGAAAGACTTTATAATTGCACATTTCCCAAAGTAAATGTTCTAAGAGAAAGGAGGTCAGGGGCCTAAAATTTAGTCAAGTGAGAG